>NC_053442.1:14424604-14728087 GCF_007990345.1 Gossypium hirsutum | reverse complement strand
GGTCTAACTAATCATGCCAAGTAATAGATAAATTTGGACTAGTAAACTTTTGGTTTACTATAGCATATGATCCAATTATACTAATATATTTGTACAACAAGTAAGAGAAAAGTAGATAAATTTTCCAATATAAACTTCTTACTTGATAGAATACGAAGATATTAAATGTAGTCCTCGTAAGCAATTTTAATATGATTTATGTCATGACGAATATCTTTGTAACTTAATAAATTATTTAAGACTAACTAGAACAAAATATATTACCTATCACAAATTTTGCTCATCCAAGTAATAATGTATTAGCTTTTCTGGAGCATTCAACCAAATTTTCTACTAACACATGTTATATTAAAAGTTATCTCGTTATCACATTGATAACATAAGTTATCTAAACTCTTTGAAGTGGTATCTTAAGCACTCTTGTTGTTCTCTTGTTTATCTCTATATTTCCACATTTTATGGTATCTTTGTGACCATTATTATTTGTTTACCACATTCACAATTGTATCTTTTAAATTTACTATGCATTGTTCATTCACTTCAGGGAAAGTAACATATTCAATGGGATAAGATTTATAATTTTTCATTAGCAATTTGTTATTTTATTTCATCGTAAATAATTTTGAGATCAATTTAAAATATTTATTAAAACCATTTTCACAATATTGATACCATAAGAACATATTTGAATCATATATGTTGAATAAATAATAAAATACTTGCAATTAAAAATAACTTCTTGATGTATCCATTTCTATGAAGTTTTGTTCACTGCTCATTTATTCATTAAGCTCTCATATTAGAATAACAATATACTATTGCTCAGAAATGTTAAAGTCCAATTTGGAATCTTTCAATCAATTTCTTGTTCATATGTAAACATATGATTGAATAATATTTGTTTCAACATGTTTAAATTCCACAAGGAATAAAACATACCAAATAACAAATTTATATTAACAAAATCGAAATACATCACAAAAGAACTTTAGCCACTAAAATACATCAAAAGAAAATATAAATCATAATTATTGTCATAAACAAATCATTGAAACATAAAATTTATAGATATATCCAAAAATTGACTAACCCTTATGAAATGCGTTTTGACATTTGCAATTGAGAAAGAATTGTAAGAAACAGGGGTGTCATGTCATCCTGTATCTATTTCAACAGTTTTTTTCCATGTCATTAATATATAATTTTGCTAATTTTTTTAACCTGAACCCAGAACCAAGAATCTCAAACCCGAAACCTCGAACCTCAAATGTAACACCCTGTATATTTTAAGCATGTTTTCTAAAAATTATCACAAATATGTCTCTGCTTCAGTGGTTAAATGTTTTGGGTGTGTGTGTGAGGTCTTGAGTTCAATTCCTACTTTTGGCAAAAAATATTATTTTAGATCCAAGCCTTATCCTTTTTGAGTGGGCTTATATAAAATTATTTGTTAATCCATATTAGAATGAGCATGTTGGTTCGAGTGGTAAGAAGTTACTGTGTTGGAGGTCTTATGTTTGAATCCTTATGTGAGCGTGGGTGATAAATTTTTTATTTTAGTGTTTGTTAGAGGTTGGGTGGAACTAAATTTCTGAGATAGTAGAGTTTTAGCAGGTTAGTAGGGAGGAATTTGGGGGATATGTTGTTATATATTTTTTATTTTATTATATTCTCTCTATTCCAAATTCCCAAAATTTAACGTTCTTTTCTTGTTGACTGGAAGAAACCCTTTGTTTTCTTGTTTTTAAAATTTTGTGGCAATCTTGCCATTCAATCTCGGTATTTTAATTTTTCGGTGTTTTTGTGCAGTTTGGTAAGTGTAAGGGGTGAATTTTGTGTGGGTTAGGGAATTTTTTTTAAACTAAATCGATTCTATTCTTTTTACCCGTTAGTTGATTTTGGGTTTTGGCAGCTGTGAATCGTGAAGAACGGGGCTCTCCTCTTGTGGAATCATAGTCAGAATCTTTCAAGGTTTTGAGGTAAGTGATGAACGCTTGAATTGAACTATTTTCACTTTCGTGGGTTCGGTTTAATTGTGAATTAAGACTTATTTTTGAGTTCGTATTATTGATTTCTAGGTTCTGGTGTTCTTAGGAGTGGTTTCGCATCAAAGCCGTACCAGCTGTGTACTCTTAACATAAAAAACCTGAGTTTCAGTGAAAGCCGAAAAAGTATTCTATCGATGCCACACGGGCATGTACCTGATCGTGTGGTTGGCCGTGTGCGAGACACGACCGTGTGTTTGACGAAGGCGTGGCCATGCGCAGGACATGGCCGTGTGATGGTGTCAGTGTGGGTGTGTGGGCTACAGGGTGTGTGGGTTTTGGGCCAAGCCATGTAGGCCATACGGGCAAGGCCAATCTAGGTGTGTGGGCCACACGGACATGTGGGCCCATAATTCTGTAATTTTCTCTAGGGTCATACGAGTTGTTTTGATCAACTATGGGCCTACTGTAGGGTCAGTAAGGGCTAACCAAACCTTATTTTGTGTACTATGATATTCTGATATAAAACTTGGATGATTTATCGATCAACTATACAAGGGTTCATCGGAATAACATTGTTTTCAAAATCCTTCCTTGTAACACTCTTGGATTCAGCCATAACATATAGGTCGAATTTGGAGTGTTAAATTTAGTGGTATCAGAGCTAGGTTACAAAACTCGGGCTGTGAATTTTGAGTTTCAAAATTGTGTTTTGAAAAAAAAATTGGTTTTTAAATGATTTGGATGATTCTAAGTAATTATGTGGTACACCTAGTCTCCAGCGTCGATCCTATAAATATTCTGAACTTAGATGGAACTTTCTGCAAACATTGTAGTTAGTACTTTCTAAAACTGTACTGAGTTAAGTTAGAGATTGAAACCTCTTAAATACTTCTGAACTTCTGATAATTTAAGCATAAAATATCTATTAATAAACACTGGAACTAATGCAAAAAAATTTATAATATAGATAAAACTGAAAATACGATGAGCGCTCGTGGAACTCACGATCCTAGTATTCGTGGGCGCGACAGGCACCGTACGGGGGCTTGAGCTGAGTCTTCCTCTCTAGGTAGTATGCCAAATTTAGACATGAGTGAGACACCGGTTTCACTTGCTACTGGGACTTGGTCTTAAAGCCGTTCGGCTGGGGATGACGCACTGTCTCAAGCCATGTTGGGGGTGTTGGAGAGGGTCACTGGTCCCTATTCCAGATCTGGGGGCCGTGGGTCCGCAACTGAACGACTCTGGTCCAATAAAACTGAGTTGTTTAGGGGTTTCACTAGAGTCGCCCCTACTGTGGCCGAATATTGGTTGGAGGCCACCGAAAGGATTATGAACGACATTGATTGTACTCCTGAGCAGAAATTAAAGGGTACAATCTCTTTGCTTCAAGATGAGGCATATCAGTGGTGGTTGACGGTTGAGGAGGGTACTCAATAGGATTGTCTGAACTGGGATTATTTTAAGATTGCCTTCTAGGGGAAGTATGTGGGCACAAGCTATGTTGACGCTCGTAGGCGTGAGTTCATGAATCTCACGCAATGTGATAAATCTGTGGTTGAATATTAGGTCAAGTTTTTAAGGTTGAGCCACTACGCTCGAGGCATAGTGACATCTAAGTATGATAAATGTATCTGTTTTGAGGATGGTTTTAGGGATAGTTTGAGGGTTTTGATTGCTCCATAGAGGGAACGAGAGTTTGCAGTTCTTGTGGATAAGGTAAAGATCGCCATGGAGGTTAAGCGCATAGAACGCCAATTAGGGATCGAAAGAGAGGCAAGAATAAGAGGGATTCGAAGCCCTCTAGTTCAGTTCAGAGGCTTAAGAAACGGGCCAGACCTGATGGGCATGTTAGAGTAGGGGTTGTTGTTGCTCATACTAGGGTTTAGCCTTGTGGTGACTGTGGTAGGCGCCATCCAGGCGAGTGTTGGAGGAGATTAGGGGCTTGTCTGCAGTGTACATTTTTAGAGAATCGAATTAGAGAGTTTCCACATCATGCTGGTCAAATGCAAGCTTTAGGACTGAGTTCTATTCAACCTAAGAGGGTAGTACAACAGCCACCTAGAGGTCGTAGACTGGCTAAGGGTGGGAATGGTATGGGCCAAGAGCACCGGGCAGAGGTGCTAATCAGACGGAGGTGAGACGATCTGCACTGGTTTATGCTGCTCGACGTCAAAAGGATAGAGACACTCCTGACGTGATCACGGGTATATTCTTAATTTTTGATGCTCCATATACTGCTTTGATAGACATAGGTTCTACTCATTCTTATGTAACTAGTACTATTTTCGAGAACTTAAGAATTTATGTTGTGTGCACTTCTAGTGAGATTACTGTATTGAGTCCGTTGGGGCAGTTTGTTCGAGTTAACAGACTATATAGGAATGTTCCGTTAGAAGTACAAGGGACTGTATTTCTGAAAAATTTGATGGAGCTACCGTTTAGGGAGTTTGACTTAATTCTGGGTATGAATTGGTTGGTTGAGCATTGAGTTAGTCTGGACTGTGCGACTAAAAGGGTTGTGCTGAGGACCGTGATTGATAAAGAAATAATTGTGATCGGTGAGCGGCGAGATTATCTGTCTAATGTGATCTCCGCTCTTGTGGCTGAGACATTGGTTCGAAAATGATGTGAGACGTATTTGGCTTATGTTAGTGTTTCAGTTTCTGGGGATTCTTTTGTCAGGTATATCAAAACAGTGAGAGAATTTTTGGTTGTGTTTCCTAAGGAGTTACCGGGTTTACCTTTGAGTCGAGAAGTTGAGTTCGGTATTGAGCTTCTACTGGGTACAACTCCGATGTCTATCACTCCATACCGTATGTCACTGAAGGAGCATACAGAGCTTAAGGCTTAACTTCAAAAGCATTTAGATCGTGGTTTCATCCGTCCTAGTGTGTCTTCGTGGAGGGCACTAGTTTTGTTTGTAAAGAAAAAGGATGGTACCATGTGGATGTGCATTGACTATCGACAGTTGAATAAACTGACTGTGAAAAATAAGTATCCACTTTCGAGGATCGGCGATTTGTTTGATCAGTTCTGAGGGGCTGCAGTGTTCTTGAAAATAGATCTCCGATCTGGGTATCATCAGCTTAGAGTTAAGGAAGTTGATATTCATAATACGACATTTAGGACTCGTTATGGGCACTACAAGTTCCAATTTAATCCCTTTAGTCTAACAAATGCTCCGGTTGCATTCATTAATCTGATGAACTGAGTTTTTTAGCCGTATCTGGATCAGTTCATTGTCTTCTTAATTGATGACATTTTGGTGTACTCTAAGACTGAGGATGAGCGTGATGGGCATATTAGAGTAGTGCTTCAGATACTCCGAGAGAAATAACTCTACGCTAAGTTGAGCAAGTGTGAGTTCTGGTTGCGAGAGGTAACTTTTCTTGGGCACGTGGTTTCTGTCATGGGGATCCGAGTTGATTCTAGAAAGATTAAGGCTATGTTTGATTGGAAATAGTCTAAGAACATATCTGAAATCTGTAATTTTCTAGGTCTTACGGGTTATTATCGATGTTTTGTTGAGGGGTTCTATCTGATTGCAACTCCTCTAACTAAGCTTCTGCGCAAAGGTGTTCTTTTTGTCTGGACTAATGCACAACAATCGAGCTTCATGAAAATCAAGTCTATTTTGACTCAGACTCTTATTCTGATACAACTTGAATCTGGTAAAAATTTTGTGGTGTACTGTGATGCCTCGCACGTCGATTTGAGATGTGTACTGATGCAAGATGGTAAGGTTGTGGCTTATGTGTCCCATCTTCTTAAGTTATACGAGGGGAATTATCTGACGTATGATCTCAAGTTAGTTGTTGTGGTATTTACGTTAAAGATCTAGAGGCACTATATATATGGTGAGAGGTGTATTATCTACACCAATCACAAAAGCCTCAAGTACCTCATTACTTAGAAGGAGTTGAATCTAAGGTAGTGCGATAGATTGAGCTGCTCAAAGATTATGACTGCACGATAGAGTATCATTCTGGTAAGGCCAATGTGGTGGCCGATGCTCTCAGTCGTAGAGCGATGACTGATTTGAGAGCGATGTTCGCTCATCTTAGTCTGTTCGATGATGGGGGTCTATTAGCCAAGTTGCAAGTTAAGCTGACTTGGATTGGGAAGATTCGAGAAAAGCAGTTAAGGGATGAGTTTTTGGTTCTGTGATTTCGTCAGGTTGAGAGTGGCAGTATTTCTAATTTTGGACTGAATAAGGATAGAGTTTTATGCTTCCGAGGTCGAGTTTATGTACCGAATGATTCTGATATAAGACAGTCGATTCTAAAATAGGTGCATAGTAGTCCATATGTTATGTATCCTGGTGGTAATAAGATGTGTCAGGATCTCTGTGAACTGTACTGGTGGTCGGGTTTGAAACGAGAGGTAACGGATTTTGTTGCTCGTTGTCTAATATGCCAGCAAGTTAAGGCTAAGCACCAGTTACCTTCGGGTTTACTACAACCCGTTAAGATTCCTTTATGGAAATGAGAACGAGTGATGATGGACTTCGTTAGTGGGTTGCCCTTGACATCCAATAAGAAGGATTCTGTTTGGGTTATTGTGGATCAACTGACCAAGTCCGCTCATTTTATTTCGGTTCAGACAGACTACTCTTTGCAAAAGTTAGTGAAGCTCTATATCTTCGAGATTGTAAGATTGCATGGGGTTTCGGTTTCAATAATCTCTGATAGGGATCCTCATTTCACTTCTCAGTTCTGGAAGAAATTACATGAGGCTCTGGGTTTGAGATTGGACTTCAATATTGCGTTCCATCCTCAGATCGATGGTCAATCTGAGAAGGTGATTTAGATACTGAAGGATATGTTTCAGAGTTGTGTGATTGATTTTCGAGGTAGTTGGGAGGATTTTCTACCGTTAGCTGAGTTCGCCTATAATAACACTTTTAAGTCTAGTATCTAGATGACACCTTACGAGGCTTTGTATGGTCATAAGTGTCGTACTCTGCTATGTTGGACTGAGTTGGGTGAGCGACGGGTTTTGGCTCCTGGGTTGGTTTTTGAAACTGAAGATAAGGTTAGGCTGATTCGGGACATTTGAAAGCGGCTTCTGACAGACAGAAGTCCTATGCGGATTTGAAAAGGAGAGATAACAAATACTCTGTGGGGTGACTTCGTATTTCTTAAGGTATTTTCGTGGAAGAAAGTTCTGAGGTTCGATTGTAAGGGTAAGTTGAGCCCTAGGTTCATTGGGCCGTATCAGATTGTGAAGCGTGTGAGACCGGTCGCTTATCAGTTGGAGCTACCTCTAGATTTGGACCATATCCATGATGTGTTTCACATCTCAATGTTGAGGCAGTGTCAGTTTGATCCATCTCACGCTGTCTCTGTTGATGAGATTGAGGTTAGACTGAATTTGACTTTTGAGGATGAGCTGGTTCAGATTTTGGATTGAGATATTAAGGTCCTGAGGAGGAAGTTCATACCGTTAGTGAAGGTTCTGTGGCAAAATCATGGCACTAAAGAAGCCACGTGGGAACCTGAGCACTTGATGCGTCAGCAGCATTTTCATTTGTTCGGATCAAGTAAATTTCGAGCTGAAATTTCTTTTAGGGAGTAGAGTTGTAACGACCTGTATATTTTAAGTCTGTTTTGTAAAAAATGTCACAAATGTGTATCTACTTCAGTGGTTAAGTGTTCTAGGTGTGTGTGTGTGTGAGGTCTTGGGTTCAATTCCCACTTTTGGCAAAATTTTGTTATTTTAGATCCAAGCCTTATCCTTGTTAAGTGGGCTTATATAAAATCGTCTGTTAATTCATATCAGAATGAGCCTGCTGGTTCGAGTGGTAAGGAGTTAGTGTGTTGGAGATCTTGTGTTCGAATCCTTGTATGAGCGTGGGTGATAAATTTTTAATTCGAGTGTTTGTTAGAGGTTGGGTGGAACTAAAATTCTGAGATAGTTGAGTGTTAATGGGTTAGTAGGGAGGAATTTGGGGGATATGTTGTTATATTTTTTTATTATATTATTTTTTCTCCCTTCCAAATTCCCAAAATTTGACGTTCTTTTCTTGTTGACTGAAAAAATCCTCTGTTTTCTTGTTTTTGAAATTTTGTGGCAATCCTGTCATTCAATCTCGGTATTTCAATTTTTCGGTATTTTTGTGCGATTTGGTAAGTGTAATGGGTGAATTTCATGTGGGTTAGGGAATCGTTTTTAAGTTATTCTAAATCGATTATATTATTTTTTTGTCCGTTAGTTGATTTTTAGTTTTGGCAGCCGTGAGTCGTGAAGAACGGGGCTCTCCTCTTACGAAATCATAGTTGGAATCGTTCGGGGTTTTGGGGTAAGTGATGAACGCTTGAATTGAACTGTTGTCGATTTTGTGAGTTCAGTTTAATTGTGAATTAAGACTTATGTTGGGGGTTCGTATTATTGATTTTTAGGTTTTGGTTATCTAGGGAGTGGTTTCGCATCAAAGTCGTACCAAGTGTGTACTCCTAACATGAAAAATCGAGCTTCGACGAAAGTTAAAAAAGTATTTTGTCGATGCCACACGAGCGTGTGCCTGGCCGTGTGCGAGACATGGCCGTGTGTTTAACAAAGGCGTGGCCATGCGCAGGACATGGCCGTGTGATGGTGTGAGTGCGGCCGTGTGAGCCACACGGGTAGGCTAGATTTGGTGTGTGGGCCACACGGGCATGGCATAGCGTGTGGGTTTTGGGACAGGTTGTGTGAGCCACACGGGTACGTGGGCCCACATGTCAATTCTGTAATTTTCCCTAAGGTCGCACTGGTCGTTCCGATCGACTGTGGGTCTACTGTAAGGTCGGTAAGGGCTAACCAAACCTTATTTTGTGTGCTATGATATTCTGATAGACTAATCTGAGTAGGATATTAAATGTATTTCTGACTGTACTATTTAAGTATGTATGTTAACTGTATACAAGCATGTTAAGCATGTTAAATCTGTTATTTCTATATCTGTATTATGTATCTGTGTTTGGGGTGGGGCTTGTATATGTGGAGGAAGTGATCTGTATGGCGACACTTTGCCTATATTCTGGTAACTTGACTACATATTATATGTGATGTGTCGCATCGACACTATATGGTGTGTAGGGATGGGTGGGTGTTTTGAACCTCACATGGTGTGATAGGATGGTCGGAGATGGTGTGTAGAGGATGGGGGTAAGGCTCACTATATCTATTCTGATTATCTGATTCTGATAGCTGTATCTGTTATAGACTTAGGTCCAAATCTGTATCTGACTGAACATGAAATTCTGTTTATGTTGCATGTCTATTTCTGTTGGCTTACACACCGAGTTTACGAAAATTCACATCTGTTTGTCTATTATGTTCAGATAATCTACAGACTTAGATGGATTGGTGCGGCGGAGTCTCACGGTGACCACGAGTTCGTGAACTATTCTAAATAATGGTTTTTATTTGATTTAAGGATTATTTTCTAAGAGTTTTCTAATTATTAGACTCTCCGGACTGTTTGATTTTTATTTTGGTTTTGGATGCGTTTTAACTCGTATTGCGACGTTTAACTAAAATCACAGTTTTACGAAAATAAAGGTTTTTCTGAAAATACGAACTGAATTTCCAAAATATAACGGTTTCTAATATTTCCGCTATAAATTATGTTTTGGCAAATTAATTAATTAAATAACGCTTTCAGTAATAGTTATATAAAACATGGATGATTTATCGATCAACTATACAAAGCTTTATCGGAATAACATTGTTTTCAAAACCCTTCCTTGTAACACTCCTGGATTCGACCATAACGTCTAGGCTGAGTTTGGGGTGTTATATCAAACAATAAACCATAAACCCTAAACTTAACATGAACCTCGAACCCTAAACTCTTAATTTGAACCTTGAACCATAAACCCTAAACCTCAAACATTGAACCCTAAACTAAAAGGACAAATTTAAGGTTTAGGGTTTAAGGTTTAGGGTTCAAGGTTTGTGTTTGGAAGTCAGGGCTTAAGATTTGAGGTTTGAGATTCAAGTGAAAAAAATACAAAAATTATGTATCAATGACATTAAAAATTTTCTAAAAATATTATTAAATAATTAAAAAGGATACAGGATGATGTAATGCCCCCATTTCATATAATCCGACTAATATGAAAATCAATAACACCCTAATACTATTTGTTGAGTTACATGTAATCCATTAATAAACTTAGAATGATTGCTTAGATAACAATGTCAAAAGCTTGAAGAAATACATGCACTAACATGTTAGAGTATGCCCAAAGACCAATCATGAGATGAATGTAATCACATACTCGTTTTACCTTATTTGTTAATATAAGACATTGCCATTGTTATTTCAGTTTCTTTTTCTGTGTGTACAAATAAACTAATTAATAGTAAAGTCTTGAGAATAATATGATTATTCTTAAAAGGTCCTTAGTCAAGTATTATTTTGGGTTTGGTCAATGATAATGCATTGAGACTAATGTCTAGTTGATTGAGGTCAAAATGTTTTCATTGACATAAGGATGTCAAAATTGATACACGAGTATGTGTTAGAGAACAACATACTAGACTGACCCGCTATAAGTATGGTTCTTAGATTATTATGTAATAGTCATAACATTACTCATAGTGATAACTATGTATGTGATCCTCAGACTTGAGATCATCATTGTCCCAACATAGTAAGTTTTATATTTTGACACAGTCAAACATCTACCATAACAAGTTATACTATTTGATGTTTGGTATGTCGCAATCTATGTAGAGAGATATGGTTGATCAAGATAGGATTTGTCCCTCCTACATAATGGGAGCAATATCTTAGGCCTCTTGATGGAGTGAGACTAGAAATGCATGGTCATGCTCGAATAAGTTGATATGAGATATCACATATCAACTAAAAAACTAAATTAATTTAATTTGATAGTTAAATATTGAACACGTTATATGTACAAACTTGTTGTACACAAATAGAGAACATAGATAAAATTAATATATGAATTTGATTCATTCAAAATATTAATTGCATATAGTGTACTGAAATTATTAATATAAAAAATTATAATAATTAATTTCGGTCAAAATATAAAAGGCATGAAAATTGATATTCTTTAGGAAAGAATAAAATTTATTTTTCTGACTTCATTTGTTTCTCTAATAATAAGGGAATAATCCTATTTTATTTCTGATATGTGATATCAAAGAAAATAAAAGGAATATAATCCATTAGTGTGTTAGGTTTACCAAGAAAACAATATCAAAAGGACTAACACCCGTTTTTGATTTCTCTCTCTGAAAAGTTTAAGAGAATTTTGTTGTTTTTTTTTTTTTTGATTGGGGAGATTACGTAGAGGCAGAGACGTTATTGTTGTGGCTTGGGATTGACATCGTTCAAAGGAGTCATATCAACAACGTTGTTCGTCACTTTTCCAGTTTCAAAAAAGTATACTTAATTTCGACCATTGTTTCAACTCAGTTCGTTCCTTATACATGAACCCATAGTTGATGATTGTTAGAAATAATTTTTTCGCTCCACCACGAGGTATAGATCTAACATAACAACCTTATAGTTGAACATATGAACCTTATAAGCAAGAACTAAAAGTGGAACTTTTTTTTTCCTCTTTATCATTTGACATCTTGTCTTAATAGAAACAGAAATTTTTTTAATAATTGTAATAGATAAATTAAAACTTAAAACTTTATAAATGAAAGGTAGTTAAAAGGCATACATTGGTGTCTTTAGCACTCAATTAAAATATTTCAGTAATGACTCAAATATACGCTCACTTCTACAAGATCGATTCTAATTTCTTAATTTTTAAAAAAATATATATATCTATAAATTTTAATGGTTGATGACTTATTAAAACACTAAAAAAGACAAAATTCCATCGACCCATTCATGATTATAGCATAAAATTTAAATTATAATTGAAAGGATCATCCTCCATGATTAATCATGAAAATGAATACAAATGCATGTAAGTTTAAAAATCTTTATAAGATTACAAACCCGGAGAACATTTATATATATTTAAACTTACAACATTAAATTTTTTTTTAATTTTATATATCAGTAAATTCGAATATTTTCTATATAACTTTTCTCGGCAAATAAAAATTTTATTTAAAGAGGCACAAAAGCCTTAAAGAATATTTTTTTTTTATACCTTTAACCTCCTTACCAATCAAACAAGGAATGAAAGATAGACTAAAACTTGAAAATTTAATGAATACCTTTTGAGTAGCATTATAGAAAAATAACTATGAAATTCTTAATTAACATGTCATAAAACAATAAAATGAAAAAGTATGCTAACCAAACAAAAAGAAACATGAAAACTTGTCATACATATTGAATTAATTATACATTAACTACAAATAAATGAAAACTTATTTAAGAGCACTTTGAAAGATTATTGTTAACTGCTATAATGTATTCGTCCCTTTGGCCGAGTGGTTAAGGCGGGTGCCTGCTAAGTACATGGGGTTTCCCCGCGAGAGACGAATTATTAAAATTTTCATGTTACCAAAACACACAGCTCGCAAAGCCAAATCTTCTGCCACAAAAGGAACTGCTAACATCCAAAAAGATCTGGTCGCCATACTTGTGCTCACTATTATCTGCAAAACCAGACATTACTGCTATGAAGTAGGGAAAGTGGACTTACACAGAAAGCTATTAAATATTGGACCAAGCATGGTGCAGGTTAAGAAATATTATAGGGATTTTTGTTGTTGTCAAAAACACACATTAAAGCACACATTTATATGTAAGTTAAGGAACAATTGTTACAGCTGAGGCCATAAAATCTTAAGACAATTGACAAGCAAATATATTCATGCTGATAAAGCCATCTATTGTCCTCATCTTTATGTTCTCATCCACATGCTTCAATGGTTTCTCCAAAAACTATATTATGAATCTTAAGAACACTAGAGCAAACAAGTAAAAATCAACAGCAGTTTTAACAACTAATTTCTTCAGCACCTCAAGCAGTTTAGTCATGGAATTACACTCACATTAGCTTCTAATAAAAGGTTGGGATCAATCATTTTGGATAACATTTAGCTAAAATTGCTCAGGCCCCTAAAGCAATTAAGCAGAGCACCCCACAGGTTAAAAATTGCTCAAGTTGATCCTATAACAGCAGAACCTACAAATTTATGTATATGGATAACATTAGCTGTAAATTATCCAAGGCAAATCATTAGAAAACCAAAATTGGATTAGCCTCCACCAATCTAATTTATCCATAGCTGTAGTTATCAGATAATGTTGTTAGTTAAAATATTTAAGTTCATAATAATTTCTCCAAAATATATTAATAGTTCGCTTTCTTCCATACCCAGAAAAGAGCAGTCACTCATTTACTTCACATTACGTTACCGTACCGTATAATTAGGGAAGCATAACGTTTCCAAGAGTGAAGAAAACCATACCCTAAACAACAGTGCATTTCTCACCGGTGGCACTGGCTTGGTTGGCTTGGCATTTGATACCTGAACAATCAAATTTAAGTAAACAATCGGAATTACTAAACCAACAGAAAAGGAAAAAAAAAATCACAGAACGAATAAAAACATAAATTCAAGATGACAGATTCACAGAGGTGCATGATGTGATTCCTACAAATTGCACAATTATCCACGACAATATTTGCCTGCCCATTAACCAAATCAGCATAAAAAGAATGCGTTTTTTTCTTTTAAAAAATAGAACTTATCTATGGGGAGATAGAGGAAGTGGATAGAGACTTAGATTAAGCACCCCAAGACCAGAGAGAAACAGCATTCCACTTTCCGCTTGGGCTTCTTAGTGGAGGAGGAAGAAGCACTGCTGCTTGAAGCCTCGCCGAACGGGACCATCACAACATCGGAGGTCTCTTCTCCCTCCACTAACAACCATCAAAACGGGAGCGGAGATCGCCAAACCTCCACCGTCAATGGCCCTTACCCCTCCCAATGTTCAATAAGAATAGTCACGTAGAAAACTTAAGGGAAAATTAAAAAAATTTAAACTTTAAACATTTAAATAATTCATTAAAACATACTTGAAGTTAATTTGGAGTTAAAAGAATAATTTTAAAATCATATTGAAACATTTCTCAATAATTTAAATAAGCTTAAAACATAAAATAGGTTTATGGAGATCTAAAATAATTAACAATTAAGTTGCATACGATACGTACGGGGGTTGCAAGTCTCGAGGCTAGACTTGCAAGTTTTACTATAGAAATTTAATTTTGATGTTTGTAAATCTCAAGATTTAAAGAATAAATGTCAAAACCTTGAGTCCCTAGAACAAAAACTGAGTTTTAAAACAAGTAAATCTTAAGACTAATGTGTGATGTCTTGAGACTTAAAATAGGGGTCCTTAAAAACAAGTTAAAAACACTTCAAAATAATTACAAATCATTCCATATTCATTTAAACACATCACAAGACTTAACATTTAAATATTTATACCTGAACATAGAAATAACATAAAAATTTCTCAATATCACTTCAAAGGAATTGTGATGACTTTAAACCATTATGAACCACCTCAATCCACATTCATCATCCTCAAAAGAAAAGTAAGCATGCATGTCTTCAAATGATCAAAAGAATAATAATATAGTGAAATACCAAGTAGAGTTTCCAAGCTCAATTTTAAATAACATTCATATGAAATTAACATATTTAAATGTAAACACCCTAGTATCTGTCATAAACTAAAATATGCAACTTTCATACCCTTGAAGGTCTCAATAAAAGTATGATGTCTAGAATTTTACTTGGCTTCAAGAATCCACGAATAAAACATCTACGCACAAAAACTGCAACGTGTACTCGTATCCATATATCGTTCATCAGCATCGTTTTATGGGCCTCTGAATGTTATTGAAATGTAGATAAATGATTTGTACTATTGTTGAGTATTACTCACTTGTTGTGAGTTGTGATTGACATGAATCCTATTATTCTTTGTTGACAGTAACTTTGTTCTGTTAAAACCATTTGGCATGTCAATCGTACCCTATCCTACATTCATCAGTTCATTTATTTATTCCATAACAACACTCAATATGATTCCTATTACAAATCAATCCACTTTATCCAATTCATAAATAATTAAATGTTTAAATTATACTAAAATAAAATCATACGAACTTACCAGGGCTAAAATGTAGAAACAAAAAAAGTTCAGGGAGTAATGCACAACCTTCTATTTTTCACTATTATCAACTTGATCTTGATCTAAAATATAATTTATTTCGATTAATAATGATGATTTCATATATTATTCAATTCAGTATATATAATGCCTTATTTTCAAATTTATACATTTACCCTTAATCATTTACATTTTTTTCAATTTAGTCCTCAACATTAAAACGAGCTTAATTTCACAATCAATTATCAAACCTTTGTGCAGAATTTATCAAACCATACAAGCTAAAATTTCTCAAGAAAAACATGTTTAATTTAATTTAATTCCAATTAAATCCCTAATCTCAAAATAACTCAAATTCAGTTTATAAAATAGTTCAAATATCTCATTTAACTTCAAACTAAAGCATAAACATCAAGAACTTCAATGGTAACTTTTCTAAACTTTGACAATTCCTCTAAATAATCCTTGAGCTAATTAGATTAAACTATAACTAACTCAAAAATACTAAATTTACAAGAAACAATTAATAAAATCACTTAGATGCATGAACCATAAAGAACCGAACAACCAAGCTCCATCAATGACAATTTCTTTTTCTACTTTCAGTAAGAGCACCCATGAAGATGTCAATTTCTTTTGTTTTACTTTTACGTTTTATTATCATTTAATTAATATAATTACTTAATTACCCTTATTTTATAACTTAGCAATCAACTAAACTTATCCCATATTGTTCTATATCGTTTAATTACCACATAGATTCATCAAATTACATTATACCATCCTTTTAATACTTTTAGCTATTGGAACTAATTTTCCAAGCTTTTACAATTTAATCCTTTTTAATTAATTAACTATCTAAACAATAAAATTTCATAACCAAAATTTAATGTCATTAATGACTTTGTAAATATTAAATAATTAATATTTATGAACTCACACGTCGAAATTGTGGTCTCGAAACCACTATTTTTTTACACCATTGGAAATTGGGCTGTTACAACTCTCCCCCTTAAAAATTTTGTGCTCGAAATTGTTACTTGAGAATAAATTTGGATACCGCAATCTCATTAATTCTTCAGTTTTCCAAGTAGCTCCCTCTACACCATGTCGTTGCTACAGAACTTTTACTAACGGTACTCGTTTATTTTAAAGTTCTTTCACCTTACGAGCTAAAATCTTCACTGGTTCTTCAGAATACGACATATCCGATTATAACTCAATTTCACTGGAAGTAATCACATGCGAAGGATCTGATCTTGTACCACCTCAACATCAAAACATTAAAAATATTATGAATTTTCTCAAGTTCGGGAGGTAAAGCTAACATATAAGCTACTAGACCAATTCTTTCAATGATCTCATACGGTCCGATAAATCTGGGACTCAATTTCCCTTTTTTACTAAATCGAAGCACTTTTCTCCACGGTGAAACTTTTAAAAACACACGATCACCAACAACATATTCTATATCATTTCTTTTCAAATCTGCATACAAATTCTGACTATCAGATGCAACTTTTAAACAATCTCGAATAATTCAGACCTTATCTTCAGTTTCACGAATTAAATGCCAACTAGATTAGATTCACTCAGCTCATACCAATAAAGTGGTGTTCTATATTTTCCTTCGTACAAAGGTTCAAACAGTGCCATTTTAATACTAGACAGATAGTTGTTATTATAAGCAAATTCAACTAACGACAAATATTTTTCCCAGTTACCTTCAAACTCAAGATTACAACATTGTAACATGTCCTCTAGAATCTGAAACACCTATTCTGATTGTTCGTCTAACTATGGATGAATTATAAGTATATGTCATTTTTAAAGATATTTAAAAAATAAGCTAACTTTTTTTATATATTCAAGAGAATAGGCCATTTTTTGTTTTACAAAGTGAAAACGTGACCTATAGGACGTGCTTTCACTTCGTAAAAAATTGTTTTTTTTTTGTTTTTGCAATTGGAAATTAGAGTTTATAGATTTATTTTTGTCTGTGTTTAAGATAGACATTGTTATAGTTTTAAAGTATGTTTGCGGTCAATTTTTCTTTCTTTTCACTTGTTAAAAATCATAACTTTAGTATTTTTATTCATCTATCTTGCTTTCATTGTTGTGCTTTCCAAGCTTTTGCAAGAAAGCATGGGTTTTTATTCACTTCTCTTTAAGTTAATGGTTTATCTCTTTACCTGTTTTTTTTAAATAGCTCTGTTTGTCAATATCGATTATTTGATGTGCGATCTGGGCATTATGGACCTACAAGAACAAGTGGGTACATGAAAAGTAAAGGAAGTTCGGGTTAGAAATAGCAAATTTTGTTAGAAGCTATATCAGTGAATTGGATGGTCTGAACAAAGTCTTACCTATTAACTTGTTGGGGGATGCGAGATGGAAGCCACCGGAAAATCCTTTTGCCAGAATCAATTTCGACGCAACATACAAAACGTTAGGAAAAAGATCATGTTTAGGGCTGGTGGTTAGGGGTTCAGATGGAAGAGTTTTCGATTCAAGAATTGTTATCAATGAAAACATACCTTTGGCTTTTATAGCGGATGCCCTGGCTTGTGCTCAAGGGATTCAACTAGGACTAGATCTAGGTGTTACTATCTTGGAAATAGAAGGAAATGCCTTATCTATAATAAAAAAAAGCATAGCGGATGGTTGAAGATAAATCGAAAATCCATGCCTACAATAGAGATTATTAATGGCTTAGTAGAGGGTTGTAGATATGCAAGTTTAAATATGGGGATCGATCTAAAAATGGAGCTGCTCATCTACTTGCTACAGAAGGTTTGAGAAGAAGGGAACAATAAGATATTAGTAGAGGAGTACCTGTTTTCACAGAATGGGAGGTGGAGTGAGATCAGTTGTGAAGCTTATCTTTATGATGATTAGCGGGACTGCTATGCAAATCTAAGAGTTGAGGGGTCTGGAGAGAAGAAATGAGTAGATGAATAATTATCTAGAGCTTTGGAAAAAGAAACGATTAATGTTGAAAAATTTTTCTTTATTGTTTTTGAAGAGTCGTGCCATATTAAATTGTAGCCGATGCAATTAGGAGGCTTCTAGAGCAACTCTTGTTTTTTCTGGGTTAGGCTATGTTTTATTGGGCCTATTTATTTTGTTATGTTTTATTTTGGGCTGTACTCTATTTTGGGGTTTTTTTAATAAAACTCAGCTAATTATATTAAAAAAGAGAGAGAGAAATGAATAGAATTAGCTAAACCTTAGGTGGTTGGTTGATGGAAGTGTTGTTTGGTTAGTTTTTGGTATAGGGACTAAATCATAAAAAGTGGACTAAATTGAATATACTTAAAAATTTAGGATTGATGCTCCTAAAGAAAAATTTAGGTAAGTGAGACCGAGAGGATATCTTATTGGGTACCAATTTGTTAGTCATGAATTAGTTGGTGAGGTTGAGAGATAAACCAGACTAATTTGTTTGAGTTGGTAAAGTTGAGGCTGAGAGGTAAAATGGAACCAATTTAGGAGTTTAAGTGGTTTAGATCCATAATCCAAAGATTAATTAGCAACGTGCAAGTCAATTGGCCGCTATTTGCTATTTAATTACTGTTTGTTTAATTTATTTCTTTTCCAATTTAGTCTCTTTTTTTGTTTTAGGTAACTAATTAGTTTAATTAAACCTCAAATTATGCATTATTGTAATATAAAAAGTTGTGAGTAGCTAGCTAGATTCCTTCATTGCATACTTGTCAAGTAAGAATCATAAAATCGCTGAATCCTTTGGGTCCGATCCTTGAAATTCTCTGTTGTTCCATTGTAACACTATAAATATTACAACCGACCTGTTACACTTGCAGATACTGCTATATTATTGATTGTTGTAGTGTTGATTCTCAGCCCGATGCACGCATGCTGGGGTGTGTTGTCATGAAGCCTGATAATGTGAGTAAGTCATTGTGTGTAATATGTGTATGATGATACATATGCATGATGGGATTTGAAAATGAACTTGATTAGTGACTATTTGCATATGTGTCCTTAATGCAAGCCTGCTTAAGGGAATGTGTAAATTTAGAAGTGATAATGTGCATGTGAAATTTATTATTATTGTTGAGTATGAAATTGAATAAGTGCCCTTGAATACATGTGGAAACCATTAGATATAGTTGGCATGCCATAAGACATATGGAAGTGCCTTAGAAGTGAAGTTTTGAACACAATGTGCTAGGTTGGTTCACCAATCATTTTGTAGTTCATCACTAAAGTCATTAACTCACCTTTTTTGTGTGGAAATTCGGTTCATTATGTGGTGTGTTCATGGTGGAGTGCTGCAGCTCAACATTTGGTGACTTTAGGATGGTGCCTGAATATTGAATGTGTGTCTGTAACGGCCCGAGTTTTAGTAGTGACAGAACAGTGGTTTTGGGACCATAAATTTCCATTGTGTCGACTTGTAATTATTACTTTTAGATTATCTATGGATTCATTAGAGTCATATTAAAATTTGGTTCAAAAATATTGACGTTTAGATAGTTAATTAAGTAAAAAGGACTAAATTGTAAAAGGTACAAAACTAATTAATTAAAGCACTACAATGATTTAATGGCCTAATTAATAAATGTGGGAGGACCAATAGAGGAATTAGTCCTTATTTTTCATAGTGGATGATAATTAGGTTTAAATTAAAGAAAAAAATTGAATAAAAATTAAGAATAATGACAAATTTGCAATTAAAACAAAATCAAAACAAAATTTAGTAAGAAATTAAGTCTTTCTTCTTCATTTTGTTTTCTTTCATTACCGAAAAAACTAAAACCTAGCTTGGGTGAATCAGCCAAACTATTAGCTTTGCATCTAAGTGAAATTCATACTCGTTTCTTGTAATTTTTATATTTTTGAGATCGTTGCAACTAGGTCCAGCTAGCTCGTACCTTCGTTTTTGAATCTATTAAAAATTTTAGAAGTTTTCATTGATGGATCTTGAATTTTTTTTGATGATAATCATGTATTTGAAGCTTTGGTTGTGTTGTTTGATGATTTTGTGAAGTTATTATTGTTAGATTTTGATTTTAGGATTAAATTATGAAAATGTAAAAATTTAAAGGTTTGATAGTGAATTTGATCTTTATTAGGGACTGTTTAAGGGCCTAGTATATTCAGCTAGAATATTTACTTGAGAAAAAAGTTAATTTGATGATTTTTAGGTTAAGGGACTAAATTGCAAAAGTTGTAAAATTTAGGGGTAATTGTATAAATTTGAAAAATAAAAGGGTATAAAATGTAAATTGAATTGGAAGGTGAAATGTAAGCTAATAATTGAAGAATTTTACATTTTATATCAAGACCCAGTTAAAACCCGTGTAAAAGGAAAAATTGTGGAATAGT
Organism: Gossypium hirsutum; assembly: GCF_007990345.1. Taxonomy (NCBI): domain Eukaryota; kingdom Viridiplantae; phylum Streptophyta; class Magnoliopsida; order Malvales; family Malvaceae; genus Gossypium; species Gossypium hirsutum. The sequence continues at coordinate 14,707,624 of NC_053442.1, read as the reverse complement.
CCCTAAACTTTTACAACTACTACAATTCAATCCAGGTAAGTTCGTACAATTTATAATTTAACATCTATATAAAATGTTTAATGATATAATGTGATATAATATTTATATATGATTATAAAATGATGAAAGTTATTTGAGAAAAGTTGTTAAAATTTAATACTTGGATCGAATTGAACACGAGATAGAGTACAATCGAGATATAGTGTGTTATAGGAAATTGGAGTGGAGAATTTTGTGGAGTGATATATATGTATGTTCTCGAGTTGACCAAGGTTCAGCATTTGTTGTGAACTCTTGTGTTATGCTCTCTGTTTTGGTGTGTTTCAGTTGGACTAGCTCTTACGAGCACTAGTGTGTTTTGGATGGATTAGCTCTAACGGGCATTGGAGTGTTTTGGATGGATTAGCTCTAACGAGCACTGGTGTGTTTTGGATGGATTAGCTCTTATGAGCATCTGGTGTGTTTCGGATGGAATACCAATGTACTCATATTCGTAAGTCATTCATCAGATTGTAAATTTCAGTAAGGTAACTTGTTTAGTAATTTTGATGGTTTTGTCATGTATTTGAGTTTGGAATTGAATTTTACGATTCACTGGTTGAGATTGTGGATGTAACACCCCCTAACCCATATCCGTCACTAGAACAGGGTTATGGAGCATTATTGGAATTCACAGATCAAGTATAGACATTTTCATATCATTTAACATTCATATCAGAAACCAATCATATTGTCCCTTATATGAGCCCTCGAGGCCCAAAAGACACATTAGAAACAAGTTGGGACTAAACCGAGTACTTAGAAAATTTTTCAAAAATCATCAAAAAAAATTTTCAAGGTGCAGGAGACACACGCCTGTGTCTCAGGTCGTATGCTTCAAAATAAAGGCACACGGCTGTGTCCCAGCCCATGTCCAAACTTGTTAGCTTACTGAGTTGGGTCACACGGCCAAGCCACACGCCCATGTGCTAGGCCATGTGAGCATACTGACTTGCATTAAATACGTGCAAGGGTCACACGGGCGAGCCACATGCCCATGTGCTAGACTGTGTGAATAATTTTAAGTATTCTATTTTGCAATTTAAAGGATGCAAGGGACACACGGCCAAACCACACGCCCGTGTGGACGAAAATAGGCTATTTTTCAAGCCACATTTCTCACTCAATTTATTTTCCACCTACATTAACACTTTAACACAATCACAAGCCAATACAAGACATTTAAACCAAACCTTAATATGCCTATTAGCTATTCATCATTCAAACTTACCAAAACACGTATCAATCATGATAAGGCCTTATATATACATATCAAAATATACCAAATCACAAGTCATGCTAATGGCTAATTTCAATCAAAACATTTACATGCCAACATTGGCTAATTAACCTATACATGCCATTATAAAAAAATTTATTTACTATATGTACCGAAATGAACTGATGGATAGTGTGAGTGATCTCCACCAAGCTTCCAACCCAATGACCTTCCAAATTACTATAAAACAGGGAAAATAAGCAGAGTCAGCATTTAATGCTTAGTAAGTTTGTATAAATTGGAATTTAACTTACCATATTTCATACATAAGGTAAGTATATAAGAAATATCCAAACAATTTGGCCACAGCCTAATCACAAATCCGTATCACATTAGCCAAGTAATCACATGTATAATCCATACTTCAATAAATCAAGTAATATCATTTCTATGTATTTTAGGTATATACCAGTATAGTTCATTTAAAATTCACATTGTCTCATGTCAGAGCTTTGCCCGTAGAACCCTTTAAAATATCGATGGATACACGGGTAGTACACATAAAGTGTACAAATCTGTAATCCGTCAATTCATATTCGGGAATGCTCGTAAAAGTACATAAACTGGAAGCTCTCTCTTGAGCCATATAACGGGAAGCTCATGTGAGTCATGTAACGGGAAGCCCTTGCAAGCCAATTTTCAAGAAGCTTATAAGAGCCGTATATCAGGAAGCTCTAGAGAGTCATTAATCGGGAAGCTCATGATAGAGCCTTTAATCGAGAAGCTCCGGAGAGCCACATATCGGGAAGCTCATAAGAGCTATGGTGTGTACGCAACACATGCACGATCACAACCAAATCGGGATGCTCATAAGAGCTATTAACGGGAAGCTAGTGAAAGCCATATATTGGGTAGCTCAAGAGAGCCAATATCGGGATGCTCATGAGAGCTAATAACGGGACGATCTTACGAGTTGTGGTGTGTCCGCAACATATGTAGGATCACAACCAATTCAGGAACTCTGTATCCATTGAATTTCATTTGTTCAAACGAGACTTAATACTTGTCAGACATTGTCGGATATGTGATTGATTTTCATATATGATAATTACACAATTCACATTCATAACGTTCAATTCAAACATATAATTATAAATTTAGTTACACGAACTTACCTCAACAATATTCGTGTACAGAAAAGTTACTAATCTGTTACTTTCTCTTTTCCACGATCTAACTCCGTATTTGATCTATCCGGATCTATACGAATGAATTTAACATCAATTTTATTCAATTCAATTCACATCTTTGGCAAAATTACCATTTTTCCGCTATACTTTTAGTTAATTACGATTTCATCCCTAGGCTCAAAAGTGAAATTTATGCAATTTAATCCTTATTCCAAGCCTAGCCAATTTTTACATGTAACAAAATCAGCCCATGTATTTCACAAAATTCAAAATTTTTTCATGAATTTTACATCTTTTCAATTTAGTCCCTAAATCATAATTTCTTCAAAATTCCCTTTACAAAAGTTGTTTATCTATCAACAAACTTTCATTTTCTATCATAAAAATTCATAATTCATACATACTCATCCATGGAAAAATCCCCGAGATAGTTAGATTAAGTTATTACGATATCGAAAATATAAAAATTATTAAAAACGAGACAAGAATTCATACATAATTAAGCCAAAACAACTTGCTTGAACTCAACACCCATAACTAGGGTTTCCATGTCTTTTATTTAGGAAAGATGATAAAAATGATGATATTTTGTTTTATTTTATTATTTATCATATTTTTATCTTTTACTTTCCAATTTCATCATTTTCTTTTCTTAAATTTCCAATAATGAATCATCATACTTATCTACTAACTCTACTAATTGGTCTATTTGTCATATAAGGACCTCAAATTTTGAATTCCATAGCTATTTGATCCCTTTAGCTACTAGAATTCAACTTTTGCATTCTATACAATTTGGTTCTTTTCATCAAATTAAACATGTAATCGGTAAAAATTTCCTAACAAAATTTTCATACGATATTTCTATCATAATGCAGACCATGAAATAATATTAAAATAAATTTCCTTCTAGACCCAGATATGTGGTCCCGAAACCACTATTCTGATTTCATTAAAAACGAGTTGTTACAACTCTCCCCCTTAAAGAATTTTTGCCCTTGAAAATCTTACCAGTAAAGAGGTTCGGATATTGCTTTCTCATTTTTTCTTCAAGTTCCGAGGTAGCTTCTTCTATATCGTGTCATTGCCAGAGAACTTTTACTAAAGCTACCTTTTTATTTCTTAATTCTTTTGTCCCACGTTCTAGAATTCTGATCGGTTCCTCATCATGTAAGGCTGAATCTCAACATCTGTCGAAAAGATACCGTCGTAACATAGACACATGAAAAACATTGTGAATTCTATCAAGCTTTGGCGATAGGGTTAATCGGTATGCGACAAGTCTGATTCTTTTAATAATTTTATACGGCCCGATAAATTGCAGACTAAGTTCTCCTTTACGGCCAAATCAAAGAACTTTCTTCCAAGGTAAAACTTTCAAAAATACCTTGTCACCAACTGGAAACTCTATTTCTTTGCGTTTAAGATCTGCATAGGATATCTGATGATCAGAAGCTGCTTTTAAGCTATCTCGGATCACTTTCACTTTTTCTTCTTCATGTATCTTTTTCTCACTGAGCTCAGTCCAATACAATAGAGTTCTATATTTACAACCATAAAGAGCTTCATATGGTGCCATCTTAATACTTGACTGATAACTATTATTATATGCGAATTCGACTAACGACAAATATTATTCCCAATTGTCTTCGAATTCTAATACACAGCACCAAAGCATATCTTCAAGAATCTGAATCACATGTTTTGACTGACCATCGGTCTGAGGATGAAATGCGGTATTGCAATGTAATTGTGTACCCAGAGCCTCTTGTAACTTGCTCAGAACCGAGATATGAACCGTGGATCTCTGTTTGAAATAATAGAGACTGACACTCCATGCAACCTGATAATATCTGAAATATACAACTCTGCTAATCTGTCCAGAGAAAAATTCATACGTACCGAAATAAAATGTGAAGACTTTGTTAAACGATCGACAATAACCCAAATGACATCTTTCTTTTTCGAAGATAAGGGTAACCCTAATACAAAATCCAAAGTAATTTTGTTCCCTTTCCATTCCGGTATCGTGATTGGCTGTAATAATCCTGAAGGTACCTGATGTTCAGTTTTAACTTACTGACATATCAAACATCTAGATATAAATTCAGAAATATCACGTTTCATTCCCGGCCACCAGTACATCTGTTTCAGATCATTGTATATTTCATTACTCCCCAGATGAATAGACATAGTACCACTGTGAGCTTCATATAAAATCTTCTGTACAAGCTCTAAATCTTTTGGAACACAAACTCTACCTTTGAATAACAGATAGTCATCAGGTCCTATTTGAAATTCTGAATCAAAAGTCGACTTACATTGTACCCGTTTAGCTTGTAACTCATTATCACTTTTTTGAGCTTCGTAGATCTACTATAGAAACATTGGTTTAGCTTTTAGCTCAACTAAGATCGAACCATCATCAGACAATGACAATCGGGTATTCATTGCTCACAAAGCAAACAGAGATTTTCTACTCAGAGCATCTACAACCACATTTGCTTTTCTTGGATGATAATCGAAACCAAGTATTTCACAAAATTCAAAAAATTTCCATAAATTTTACATCTTTCCAATTTAATCCCTAAATCATAATTTCATCAAAGTTCCCTTTACAAAAGTTGTTTATCTATGAACAACCTTTCATTTTCTACCTAAAACTTCATAATTCATACATACTCATCCATGGAAAAACCCTAATACTTTGATAACTTTACAAATTAATCCCCGAGATAGCTAGATTACGTTATTACGATCTCAGAAATATAAAAATTACTAAAAACAAGACAAAAGTTCATACCTAATTAAGCCAAAACAATTTGCTTGAACTCAACACCCATAACTAGGGTTTCCATGTCTTTTATTGAGGAAAGATGATAAAAATGATGATATTTTGTTTTATTTTATTATTTATCATATTTTTATCTTTTACTTTCCAATTCCATCATTTTCTTTTCTTAAATTTCCAATAATGAGTCATCATACTTATCTACTAACTCCACTAATTGGTTTATTTGTCATATAAGGACCTCAAATTTTGAATTCCATAGCTATTTGATCCCTTTAGCTACTAGAATTCAACTTTTGCATTCTATGCAATTTGGTCCTTTTTATCAAATTAAACATGTAATCGGTAAAAATTTCCTAACGAAATTTGTATACGGTATTTCTATCATAATGCAAACCATGAAATAATATTAAAATAATTTTCCTTCCAGACTTGGATTTGTGGTCCCAAAACTATTATTTCAATTTTACTAAAAATGAGCTATTACAATGGATGATAGGGAACACATATGGTTGTATTAGTATTTGATTTGTTGTACTTAATTCGGTAAGATTTATCATTTTAATATGTTGAACTTACTAAGCTTCAATAAGCTTACTTGTGTTATTTTCTGTTCTTGTAGATACTTTGAAGGTTGGACAGTCGGATTGACACTCAAGTCACACTATCCAATTTCTGTAATTTTTTTTTGGAACATTCATTTCTAATTATATGGCATGTAATAGGCTTTTGTGTCATTACTATTGTTTTGGATATGTAAAATGTTAAGTATGACCTTAAGTGCAAATAATTAACTTACATGATATATATGTGAATGAAGTAAGAGGTTTCAATGCAAATATGAACGATATGTGTTAATGCAATGTTGTGTTTGAAGTGCTTATCATAGGTAGATTGGTTAGGTGTTAGATTTGGTGAATTGATAAGTTGTGATTGATGTTTCATTTTGATGTATAATTGTATATACTTGTGGTATCAATAAGGATACATTGGTTAGGCACTTAGGATGTTGATTTGGCATATTTTTAGATTGTTTAATGTCACTTTGAAGAGGTCTTTTGGTTGGTAAATGGATTACTTAGAGTCTAAGTAAGCTTGAAATGGTAAACTTGTTGTTTAAAGTTTATTTGGGTCCACACGACCTGAGACACGGGCGTTTGACTTAGCCGTGTGTCTGGCAACACAACCGTGTGTCATCTGATGAGTTCTTTAGGATGCAAGTCAGTGAGTTACACGGCTTAGCACACAGCCTGGCACATGGGTGTATGATATGGCCGTGTGACCCTACTCAGAGAGTTACACAGGTGAGGACACATGCTGAGACCCAGCCGTGTGTCCCTAGTTCAAAGGTTACACGGCCTGAGAAACAGGCGTGTGTCTCAGCTGTGTGAGACACACGGGCTTGTGACTCCTACATCCAAATTTTTGTAGCTTTTTCCTAGATTTTCCAAATGATTTCAATTTAGTCTCGAATTTTTTCTAAGGTGTTTCTTGGGCCTCGAGGGCTCAATATAGGGACGGTGTGTGTATGTATGAATGGTTTATGTTATGTTTATGATGTTGAATGAAATTAAGTTTAAATATTCTGATGGTTACGGGGTGTTATAGTGTCCTATTTTAGACTTGGGAAAAAAGGAAAGAAAAATCTAAAATATCATCTTTTAGTGTGTGCAATGAAATAAAAGTAGTGTTGCTTTGTTGTGTATTGGAAAACATGTTTTAAATTGACATCTATGTAACTAAGCATGATGTAATGTCGAATTGAGCATAATATGATTAATATTTATTGTGCATAAGTAATGAGCATGTTTCCGGCTAATGTGATTAAGTGTGCATTATGTGCACCTTGAGGCCACACTACGCATAGTAAGCATATTGTTTGAGTTTCTTTGATTTTCAAGAGATAGTTTTTTTTCAGAGGAGGGACAGCGACATTGGAAGATTACCAGAAGTCTTGAAATTCAAAATTGTAATAAAATTGGATTTTTGGTACCTTTTTTTCTGTTATGGTGGCATGGGGACACTCATTTGGGAATTATGTTGTTAATGTTTTTGGTTTTGATACTTTAATATATTTGGTTTGTATAATAAGTGTAATAGCCCAATTTGCCCGGCCCAGTAAACACCAAAAGAGAAACCAAAAAAAGAAAAAAACACAAAAATAAATAAAAATTAAATAACGGTCCAAATGTTCAGTTATACAAACCCGATTATCAGCCCAAAATTACAACTAAAAAGCCCAATCTCAAGCTCAAACCTAATTTACCCCAAGCCTAAAATCCATTGAAACCCTAGTAGTACCCAGTTCCTAGCGCCACAGCGGCCAAGACCTCAGCGCGTGTCGAGCCGCTCCCCACGCGTGTAACACCTCCACGCGCCTCTAGCTGGCCTCCATACACGCCACGTCCACAGCCTCCGTACGTCGTACCTGTAAATGGGACGAAAACAGCGCAGCAAAGAAAGAAAAACATTGTATTTATTTATTTTTTTATTTTCATTTTTGAATATCTGGCTATAAAAACAAACAGAAAGCCATTGTTTATTTTTTACGCATATACCAAATATAAAAAGAAGTAAAGAAAAATTGAAAAGGTGATTCGAGTTATATTTTTTCTTTCTCGCTGCTTTTCCATTTTTTTCCGATCGACTGGTTATAACAAATATAGAAGAAAGGGGCTTAGAAATTTTACCTGGATCGGTGCGTCGCCAAATCCCTCATCCGTTGAGGCCGAAGTTGAATGGGTGGGGGGCTTTCGGTGCTGAAGCGGCACAAAGGGATAGAGGGCTCGTGTTTGTTTGTTAACAGACTGATTTTAGGATTCTAATTTTAGGGTTATGAGGGGTTTTTATATAGTACATAAAATGACATCGTTTAGGGCCTGTTTCAGTGGCTCTAAAACGGTGCCGTATTGGTCGATTATCCCTAGCAACCCGCGCGGTGACCCGACCCGGAGAAGGATCTATGCGTTTTTCAGTGCTTGGGTATATTTCACAAATAGTCCTCTCAATTTTGCAGACTATTTCAAATTTCCCCTTTGTTTTTTTTTAAATTTTTACCCTGCATTTTGATGTTGTCTCATTTGAGTCCGCATCACTGCGCCGCGTTTTGGGGGATGGAATAATTTCCAATCTGGCCCCCCTCGTAATTCACGAATTGTAGTTTGATCCTCCGTTTCTTTTAAACTACATTGTTGACCCATTATTTTGTTTTATTTTTTTTATTTTACCTTTTTACTTCTATTTTAGTTCAAATTTAGTCCTTATTAGGGTTTTTTTATTTAATTGGTTCTTGTTTTTAATGTATTCTTTTTTAAATCTAGCATCATTTAATATTTTAATTTAACATCATTTTAAAATTTATCATTAGTATTATTTTAAGATATAACATGCTATTATTTTAAATTATTATTAAAATTATTTAAATTAATCATACATTAACATTTCAAATTCATTACGCGTTATGGTTTTAAACTTAACATATTATTATTTAATTCATCCTTAATTATTTTATATTTTTTATGAAAATTTGATATATTTTGTATACAGTTTTGATATTTTATAATATGTATTATTACTATTGTGTTTCACTTTATACGAATTACCTATGTAAAATTAATAAATATATTATTTGCTTCAAGCTTATTTCAAATACTATTATGCAACGTTTTTTATTCTATTTCGAATCTATTATATACCCATGTATATAATTTATTTTAAAACTTTGGTACATATGAGCTATAAATTAAAATTTCTCCTTTTTTTATTTTTAGTGTATCTTTAAAAAATTTTGATTAACAATTCATTTGATGTTTGACCGTTGATATTGGTATTTACATAATATATGATTGAAATTATTGTTGTTATGCTTGTTTGTATATGTTTGTTATTCATTGGTGTACATTTTATTTTCGAATTATCCTTTTTGCTTTGTACGTAAATATTCAATCACATTACATTGTTTAAAAGATTACATTTTATTAAGATATCGAAAAATTTTTATTTATGAGTGAAAATATGGGGAAAAGAGTCAAGGCCAATATTGCTGAAGTAAACAGCCCTTTTAAATGGGTCTGGAAAGATATGGCTAGAAGAGGACTAGTCAATTCAGATTCTGAGGAAGGTTGTGAGATCGAAAATTATTGTGAGTTCCATCATGAAATAGGGTACGAAATCCAAAGATGTAAAGAATTTAGAGCTCTGGTTCAAACCATGATGGATAATAAAGAAATAGAGTTCTATGAAGAAGCGAAAGAAAAATGAAGCATATGCGCATCGGAGTCGACAACGAGGATTTCGAAAGTAAATCATCCCATGATCATGTTCTCGAGCCCTAAGAATAAAGAGGTAGGGGCACAGTTGACACCAAAGATTGCAATTCAGAAACCAGTAAATTTCTCATATAAGGATAGCAAAAAGGTTCCCTGGAATTATGAGTGCAATGTAACAATCCCAGGAAATGAAGCTTCAGTCAATATGGAAAAAACAAATCAAGAGGCGGGTTCTCATACATGTAGTGGGAAGCGCTACAATTTGATAAGCCCCCGAACAGAACCAACGACAAGAAAAGCTTTGATAGAAGAGTAAAAGAAAGAAAAAGCAGTTGAGCCTAAACCGTTGATCAATGAGCCAATAAAAGAGGAGGAAGCTAAGGAGTTTTTGAAATTTTGAAGCACAGCGAGTATATTGTTGTGGAACAGTTATATAAACAACCAGCTCGCATATCTGTACTAGTTTTACTTTTGAGCTCGGAAGTACACCGAAGTGTATTGATGAAGGTACTAAATGAAACATATGTGGCCAATGATATTTCAGTCAACAAATTAGATCGGCTGGTCAACAACATAAGCGACGATAACTTTATTTTCTTTAATGATGACGAAATACCACCTAGGGGTATGGGATTTACTAAAGCTTTGCACATTACTACCTGATGCAAAGGGTACACCTTGCCAGGAGTATTGATCGAATTTGGATCGGCATTAAATTTATTGCCCCTATCCACACTTAACAGGCTACCCGTGGATAGCTCGCAGAGGAAGACATGCCAGAATATAGTAAGGGTATTTGATGGCACAGAGAGGAAGGTCATGGAAAGAATCGATATACCCTTATTGATTGGTTCGACTATCTACGAAGTGGATTTCCTTGTAATGGATATCAAGTCTTCCTACAATTTCTTATTAAGGAGGCCATAGATACATTCGGGCGGGGCTGTACCATCATCATTACATCAGAAGTTGAAGCTAGTGTCAGAAGGTCAGCTAGTGACAATAAATGCCGAAGAAGACATCATAGCGGCTGTAGCCAATGATGCACCGTACGTAAAAACTAATGACGAGGCAGCCGAATGCTCTTTTTGATCTTTAGAGTTTGTAAATGCAACATTTATTTATGAGGGGAACAAAATTCCAGTGCCGAAAATATCCAAGACCACGAAGATGGGGTTACAATTATTGATGGGGAAAGGAGCCTTACCCGGAAGAGGATTAGAGAGATGTATTCAAGGAAGAATTGAGGTTCCTGTACTGAGAGAAAAGTAAGATCGTTTTGGCTTAGGCTACAAGCTGGATATGAGGCAAAAGAAGAAAGAGTTAGAAAATAGACAAAAAAGAAGAAGGGCACGCTGGAGAGGGGATGAGGTCAAATGGGAGCCTATGACCTTTCCTCACATATCTAAGACTTTTGTATCGAGAGGGATTATTCATCCTCAAAGAATGATACCGGTAGAAAAAAGTATCGAGGAGATGTTGGAAAATGTTTACATCAACGCCATTCATGAAGACACAAATGAAAAGGGGACCTTGTTGGATATCCATCCCTATAAACCTGGGAGTATTTTAAATAATTGGACTATAGAAGAGATATCCGACTTCCTATAAGAGAGGATTGCAAGCCAGTTCAGCAAAAACTTCGGAGAATGAGGCCTAATGTTGTACTAAAAATAAAGGAGGAAGTTCAAAAGCAGTTCAATGCTGGGTTCTTACAAGTACTCAAATACTCAAAATGGGTGGACAATATCGTACTCGTCCCTAAGAAAGATGGTAAGGTATGGATGTGTGTAGATTATAGAGATTTGAATAAGGCTAGCCTGAAAGATAATTTTCCCTTGCCTCACATCAACACCCTGGTGGACAGCATGGCAGGAAACTCACTATTTTCCTTCATGAACTGTTTCTCGGGGTATAACCAAATTAAGATGCATCCTGAGGATATAAGGAAAACCACATTCATAACCCTATGGGGAACTTTCTGTTATAAAGTAAAGTCATTCAGGTTGAAAAATACGGGAGCCACATACCAGAGAGCCATGATGACCCTTTTCCATGATATGATGCATAAAGAAATTGAAATATATGTTGACGACATGATTGCAAAAACCCAGACAGAAAAAGAACATATGTAAGTTCTGAGAAAGTTGTTCTTAAGGTTAAGAAAGTTCCAACTCAAACTCAATCCAGCCAAATGTATCTTTGGGGCTAGATCAAGAAAGCTTCTAGGGTTTGTAGTCAGTGAAAAAGGAATTGAAATTGACCTAGATAAAGTCAAAGCTATTCAAGAATTGCCTCCCGCATACTCAAAAAGAAGTTAGGGGATTTCTAGGGAGACTAAATTACATAGCACAGTTCATCTTAAAACTAACTGAGAAGTGTGACTCTATATTTCGTCTCCTTAAGAAGCATAACTCAAGTGTATGGGATGAAGAATGTCAGAATGCTTTTGACAGAGTAAAGAAGTATTTTTCCAGTACCCCAGTACTATCACCACCTAGTCCAAATAAACCACTAATCCTGTATCTAACGGTGTTTGACCACTCCATAGGATGTGTGCTAGGTCACCATGATGAGATGGGGCGGAAGGAGAAGGCGATATACTATCTCAGTAAGAAATTTACTGACTGTGAAATGAGATATTCGCCCATTGAAAAATTATGTTATGCCCTGATCTGGAAAACACGGAGATTGAGGCAATACATGCTCTACCATACGACTTGGCTAATTTTAAAGTTAGACCCTTTAAAGTATATGATGGAGTCAGCTGTGTTGAATAGGAGGATGGCCAGATGGCAGATTTTACACTCTGAGTTTGATATAGTATATGTAAATCAGAAGGCTGTCAAAGGGAGTGCAATAGCAGACTTTTTGGCCAGTAGAGCTTTAGAAGACTATGAACCTCTGCATTTTGACTTCCCGAATGAACATTTGATGTGCGTGGCAACTGCTGAAGAGGGTTCTCAAGAAAATCATCCTTGGAAGCTAAATTTTGATGGAGCTTCAAATGCCGTAGGAAATGGGATTGGGGCAGTCTTGGTGTCCCCAAATGGAGATCATTATCCTTTCACTAGTAAATTAGATTTTGATTGCAAATAATATGGTAAAATATGAAGCCTGCATCATGGGCATCCGTGCAACCATAGAACGTAAAATTAAGGTATTAGAGGTATATGGGGACTCTACATTGGTAATATACCAACTCAAAGGTGAATGGGAGACGAGAGACCCCAAATTAATCAGTTATCGAAAGTTGGTCCTTGAATTGATTGAAGAGTTTGATGACATTACTTTTCTCTATCTCCCACGAGATGAGAACCAGATGGCTAATGCATTGGCTACTCTAACTTCCATGATTAAGGTGAACAAGCTAGAAGACATGAAGCCTATCCAGATGAGCATTTACAAGGTTCCGGCTCATTGCTACAATATCTAGGAAGAGGAAAATGATAGCCATCTTTGGTACCAAGACATACTGCAATATGTGAAGAATCGCGAGTACCCTAATCAGGCAACGACGAATGATAAGAAGGCATTGAGAAGACTAGCCATTGTCTATGTCTTAGATGGAGAGATTTTATACAAAAGAGGAAATGATCAAGCGCTATTGAGATGCGTGGATGATGTGGAGGCCAAGAAAATCCTAGAAGAAGTTCACGAAGGTATTTGTGGAACACATGCCAACGGATTCACAATGGCTAGGCAGATTATGAGATTCGAGTACTACTGGTCCACTCTGGAAAGAGATTGCATCAACTATGCCAAGATGTGTCATAAATGCCAAATCTATGCAGACAAAATACACGCGCATCCGTCAACTCTTCATGTTACGACTTCTCCGTGGCCTTTCTCCATGTAGGGTATGGATGTCGTCGGGCCCATATCCCCGAAGGCTTCTAACGGACATTGTTTTATCTTTGTAGTTATTAACTATTTCACTAAGTGGGTGGAAGCTGCTTCGTATGCAAATGTCACGAAGTCAGCAGTCGGCAAGTTCTTGAAAAAAGAGATCATATGTCGATATGGAATGTCTGAAAGAATCATATCAAACAACGAGCTAAACTTGAACAATAGCACAATAGTAGAAGTCTGTAGTCAATTCAAGATCAGACACCACAACTCGTCACCATATCACCCAAAATTGAACGGTGTAGTGGATGCAACTAACAAAAATATCAAGAAAATCGTGGGAAAAATGACTGAAACTTACAAGGACTGGCCTGAGAAATTACCATTCGCTCTCCTTGCCTATCAAACATCTATCAGGACTTCTACTGGGGCAACACCTTTTTCTCTAGTTTACGGGATGGAGGCAGTGCTACCCATTGAAGTTGAGATCCCTTCTCTCCGGGTGTTAGATGAACTACAGTTAGATGAGGCTGAATGGATCTAATCTCGATATGATCAGTTGAACCTGATAGAAGAAAATAGGTTAAAATCTATTCAGCATGATCAGATGTACCAAAAACGAATGATGCAAGCCTATAACAAAAATGTTCGTCCTAGAGAATTTCATGAGAGAGACCTGGTGTTGAAAAAGATACTTCCTCTACGAAAGGATTTTAGAGGGAAATGGATGCCAAATTGGGAAGGACCTTATGTTGTAAAGAGGGCCTTTTCTGGAGGAGCTTTGATCTTGAGCGAGATGGATGGTAAAAGCCTGCCAAATCCTGTAAACTCGGATTCAGTCAAGAAATACTTCGCCTGAAGAAAGAAAGAGACCAAAGTGAAAACCCGCAAAGGGCGCTTTGATTCCTAAAAAAATTTAAAATAAAGTAATAATAAATAATAAAAAGAAAAAGAAAAAAGAAAATAAAATGGAGAGGCCAAGGTGAAAACCCGTAAAGGGCACCTTGAGACCAAAAGGTATTTGAGTTGAAAACCCAAAAAGGGAGTCTCAAATTTTGGATCAGAATTGTGCATGAGATGATCAAAGTAGCTTAGATATTGATCAGAATGGGGCATGCGGTGGTCTTGCTATACCTGAATCAGTAGGAAAGGGTATGCGACATCTTGGGGCATCGACAGAGTACTGCAGATCTCCTAAACACATGTCAAACTCATAATGGTCTTCAGAAAGTTTGTACAGAGAAGTTCAAGCTGCGATATCTGGGGCACCTAGTCTTCATACTATTTATATTGAATTGGTTGTTCTCGGAATACTTCATTCTTTTTCAAGATACGAGTCAATTCCTCTTTTATTCTCAATATTCTTGATAATTCATTCATTTTGAGCTATGCTCTCAAATCAATTCTATTTTATCCATTGTTATGTTCTTTTTGCAAGCATGTTGCATTAGAATAATGGACCAATAAAACTTTCAAGGGAAGTTTCGTATATTACTCTAGAAGTTTCTAAATAATACAGGAACCTGAAACTGGACTATTTTTTAGAATTCACCAAGTTTAAAGGTTGAAATATCTGAAAAGGAAAAGTCTAAATTAAGACTATCTATTTGGATTTTGTTGCCAAAAACATTGATTGAACAAAATTACGAGATGTCATATTAGTGATAACGCTTCAATGAACAAGCAAACAATGATTACCAGATAATAAGAAGAAGTTATTCTTAGAGAAGAGAATTCTTCATTTGTGTATGAGCATTTGGTATGACTCATTGGGAATGGTGTAAAGGACCAAAGAGCTTCACATTCTGTATCCTTGAATTGCTATAGGAGAGGATTGAGAAAAAGCCATATTTTTCTACCCTTGGGTTATAGTGGGAGAATGATGGTACAAATTTTACGTCCCAGTAGATTGAGCTTTGAGGTTTACAATACGGGCAATCTGACTAAGTGTTTCTTTAGAGACGCCAGCCGAGCAAGAAGGCGTTGTAGCACGTCAGTGATAAAACCTTAATGAACTTCGAGCAACGACAACCTAAGTGATAAAGAAGGATCATTCTTGAAAATTGACATTCTGCATTCATACAAACATCATTCACACGCGTCTAGTTAGGAGCATTTGATTCATTTTGATCATGGCATCCTAATCACTAGGCATAATCAGGTTCATAAAATGAATTATACAGGTCATGTTCCCCAAAGAACAGATCGGTGAAACCGTAAATCCTATCTCCCTGAAGTTGCAGCAGAGTGAATTAAAACCACAGATCTTATATCTTTGAAGTTACAGATAGCAGATCGCATCTAGTCTTATCTCCCTGAAGTTGTAGTCGAGTAGACTGAGAAAGCAAGTCTTATCCCCCTGATGTTGCAGTGGGGCAGACTGAAGATGGCGAACCTTATCTCCCTGAAGTTGCAGTGGAGTAGATTAAAGCCAATAATCCTATCTCCCTGAAGTTGTAGCGGAGCGGATTAAAATGCCAAATCTTATCACTGTGAAGTTCCAGAAAGTAGATCACATCCAGTCTTATCTCCCTGAAGTTGCAGTAGAGTAGACAGAAGAAACCAATCCTATCTCTCTGAAGTTGCAGTGGAGCGGATTAAAACCACAGATCTTATCTCTCTAAAGTTACAGTAGAGCAGATCGCATCCAGTCTTATCTCACTGAAGTTGCAGTGGAGCAGACAGAATAAACCAATCCTATCTCCCTGATGTTGCAGTGGAGCGGATTAAAATGACAGGTCTTATCTCTCTGAAGTTGCAGTAGAGTAAATCGCATCCAGTCTTATCTCCCTAAAGTTGCAGTGGAGCAGACAGAAGATAGCAAGTCTTATTCTCTGAAGTTACAATAGAGCAAATCGTATCCAGTCTTATCTCCCTGAAGTTGCAGTCAAGCAGACTGAAGATAGCAAATTTTATTCTACTGAGAAACTACAAGTTACAAATCCTATTTCCCTGATATCACAGTAGAATGGATTGAAGTACCAGTTTCTATACCCTTAAAGATACAGTGGGTTAGAACGAGACTACTTGAAGAAGAGAAGCACCGAGGAAGTGAGGCTCGACAAAACCAAGCACAATTGGGCTTTTAGTCCTTGCTCGTTCTCGTTATACGACAACTAGCAAAGAGGGGCAACTGTAATAGCCCAATTCGCCCGGCCCAGTAAACACCAAAATAAACACAGAAAAAAGAAAAAAACACAAAAATAAAAAAAAATTAAATAACAATCCAAATTTCCAGTTATACAAACCCGATTATAAGCCCAAAAATTACAACTAAAAAGCCCAATCCCAAGCCCAAACCTAATTTACCCCAAGCCCAAAATCCACTGAAACCCTAATAGTACCCAGTTCCCAGCGCCGCAGCAACCAAGACCTCCGCACGTGTCGAGCCGCTCCCCACGCGTGTAACGCCTCCACGCGCCTCCAGCTGGCCTCTGTACGTGCCACATCCACAGCCTTCATACGTTGTACCTGCAAATAAGACGAAAACAGCACAACATAGAAAGAAAAAAATTGTATTTTTTTTATTTTTTTATTTTCATTTTTGAATATTTGGCTATAAAAACAAACAGAAAGCCATTGTTTATTTTTTACGCATATACCAAATACAAAAAGAAACAAAGAAATATTAAAAAGGTGATTCGAGTTAAATTTTTTTCTTTTTTCGCTGTTTTTCTATTTTTTTCTTTCTTTTTTCCGATCGACTGGTTATAAAAAATATAGAAGAAAGGGGCTTAGAAATCTTACCTGGATCGGTGCGTCGCCAAATCCCTCCTCTGTTCAGGTCGAAGTTGAATGCGTGGAGGGCTTTCGGTGCTGAAGCAGCACAAAGGGATAGATGGCTAGTGTCTATTTGTTAACAGACTAATTTTAGGGTTATGAGGGGTTTTTATATAGTACATAAAATGGCACCGTTTAGGGCCTATTTCAGTGGCTCTAAAACGGTGCTGTATTGGTCGATTATCCCCAGCAACCCGCGCAATGACCCGACTCAGGGAAGGATCCGCTCGTTTTTCAATGCTTGGGTATATTTCACAAATAGTCCTCTCAATTTTGCAGACTATTTCAAATTGCCCCTTTGTTTTTTTTTTTAATTTTTTCCCTGCATTTTGATGTAACATGATATTATTTTAAATTATTATTAACATTATTTAAATTAATCATACATTAACATTTCAAATTCATTATATTTTTTATGAAAATTTGATATATTTTGTATACGGTTTTGATATTTTATAATATGTATTATTACTATTGTGTTTCACTTTATACAAATTACCTAGGTAAAATTAGTATATATTATTTGCTTCAAGCTTATTTCAAATACTATTATGCAACGTTTTTTTATTCTATTTCGAATCTATTTTATACTCATATATATAATTTATTTTAAAACTTTGGTACATATGATCTATAAATTAAAATTTCTCCTTTTGTTATTTTTAGTGTATCTTTAAAAAATTTTGATTAACAATTAATTTGATGTTTGACCGTTGATATTGGTATTTACATAATATATGATTGAAATTATTGTTGTTATGCCTGTTTGTATTTGTTTGTTAATTGTTTGTTATTCATTGGTGTACATTTTATTTTCGAATTATCCTTTTTGCGTTGTACGTAAATATTCAATCACATTACATTGTTTAAAAGATTACATTTTATTAAGATATCGAAATAGTTTTATTTATAAGTTTCCAAAATACCCGGTATCCAAAGATTCTCGAGAAAATTGTACCCTAACTTACTGGGTTTCAATTTTCTTCGTTGAATTTAGGTGGCCGAGTATCCTTTTTCAATAAAATCGTACAAATTTCAAATAAAGCTTATTCTCGAGAACTTAAATTGTTGAATCCTAACTCACTGGATATGACATTTTGGGAAATTGAACCCTAACTTAATGGGTTTTGATTTTTCATTCGACCCAAATAACCAAATATCCTTCTCAAAATGCATGGGTTTTAAAAGTCAAAAGATAAACTTAATTTTGAAGATTAAAAATGTTGCGCCTTAACTCACTGGGTGTGACATTTTATTTCTTTGAAATAAGAGTGTTTTATTATTTAATTCAATTTATTCAAGTCAAAAGGATCGTATTTTAAAATCTTTTCAAAACTTCGACACTAAGACACTAAAAAATCAATTCGGTACCAATTTTGGGCATTATGAGGGCGCTAACCCTTCCTTGTGCGTAACCGACTCCCGAACTTATTTTCTCAAAATTCTTAGACCCAAAATCGTTTTCAAGGTGATCCGATCACACCTCAATAAAAGATCGGTGGCGACTCCAATTTTTGTTTTTTTTAAGTCGACAACTAAATTTTTGTTTTCAAAAAGTGGTTTCGACAATAAACATGTTGGGGTTTATTGTTCATTTGGATTTTGATTTGTGGATTGCAGTAATATGATATGTATGTGCGGTAATATGTTTGAATATGTGCATAATTGGCTTGTGATTGTTTTTCTTGTCTAATGGCACATTTTAAGTCAATGCATGTTTAGGGAAACATTATGAGCACTAGTAAGCATGATAAAGTTTAAGTAAATAAAGTACACATAATTGGTTTAATTTTCACTTGGTTAATTTAAATTAAAATTGAGTTGGCCCAGTTGACTAATGAAGAAGCATAGCATGTCAAAGTCAAGTGCGGTATGATAATATTGATGGAATAGGGTTTACGGTTTTGTGTGATTCTAAAATTACTATTTGCCCTTTTGACTTGTAATGCAATTTTCGGCTAGAAAAAGCATGTTCATAGGTTATGTATGATTATGTTTGTGTTTGTGTGATCGGGATTGTATGTAACTGTTATCTACAATTAGTTTGAATGATTCACAATGTGAGTTGACTGATTAGTCAAGTGTAAATGTACTGTTTGTAGTCTGTGTCACTCTGGTGACTAATGTGATCTCTAGAACTTGGCTGAAACTCCTGAGTCGGGTTCGGGGTGTCACAAAAGAAATAAAAATGATGAGTTAGGAAATGGTTGGAGGTAAGGTTCATGAAAATGGGTCGGAGGTGGTTATAATCAACAACACTTTAACTTCTCTAATATTTATTGTTTATGTTCCTTCCAGCATTCCTACTTCCTTACCTTATGGTTCACCTATACAAGCATCTTCAGGCCCAAAAGTGCCCATTCCTACCTACACTGCTCCTACTTTATCTATCCTAGTTTCTCCATCCTCAATAGTGGAGTTACATTGACAAACAACCCTATAATGACCACTTAGGATCTAATCTATTAATAGCATTAAGAATGAAAGAGACCCAATTCTAACCAATAGGCACAATTAATGTTTATTTAAGTTAGATCACATGCCCACACTAAACAAATAATCATGCATTTGTCACAAATATCATAGATCAATCGATCAACTAATTACCTAATTGAAAAAGCAATCGTTCTAAACTATCAAATATCAGTCAAATAGTTCATAAACTTGAACAATTACAATTAAACCTGAAGGCATACAAATACCAAAGAACAAAGCAAAGATTGAGAATAATTTGATCTCACAAACTTTATAAAATCAAACTTTGAATATTACTTTTACTAGAATATTTAAAGTTTAGCAAGCCATAAAAAATAAAAAGTAAAATAAAACTTAAAACAGGTATATCACGTCTCTCTCTCTAAAAAGATCATATTTATAGAGTTTATTTGACCTAAAATTAAGGTTATAATACTTGCTTCTTTACAGAATCAAACTTTGAATATTACTTTGACTAGAATATTTAAAGTTTAGCAAGCCATAAAGAAAATAAAAACAAAAAGTAAAATAAAACTAAAAGTAGCTATATCACATCTCTCTCTCTCTAAAAAGATCCTATTTATAGAGTTTATTTGACCTAAAATTAGGGTTATAATACTTGCTTAAGCTTAAATATTCAAAAAGAAAAAAATAACCTTACATCTCGAGTTAAAATAGTAACATGTCCCACATGACACGGACAACGGTGTTGCAGCTTGACAGGACGATACTACAACATAAGGGTATAGGGCAATAGGGTGTGACTTATTGGGTTGGATTCGTGCCATGACACTACTGTATGACATTGCAGCCCACTCGTCTTTATTCATGCCTCCTTTTGAATCATTCCTTTCATTCCCGATGAGTTGCGATATTGCATCCCAAGCTCGTACATACCTAATTCAAGTCACGAAAGCACTCAAAGTAATCACTTGTAACTAGCCAACATAGAACTGAAGTAAAAATAGAGTGCATGCAAAAATGACACTAAATGCATAAACAAAGCTAAAACATGATATTCTACTCAAAGAACTATAGAAAGTAAAGTAATAAGGGTCCAAAATATACGAATTATGAGTACTTATCAGCCCTTCATGGATATGATAGCAAAGGAATATCATGACTTTGATTTGTCTTGGTTGGATGCCTCATTACCTAACCTATTTGCACTTCCAAGATCTTTAGCATCTAGATGAATTTCAGAATCAAGAACCCATGATAAATAGTCTTTTTCTCATTATATTGAGAGCCAGAAATTCAAGATTTGCAAGATTTGACATAGTAGTCACTAAAACAAAGAGAAATTATGTATATGGATTAAACATTCAAATGTTTTAATATATTAATAAAAAGTATGTATACTTTATACTTGCAAAAATTGTCATGCATATCTAGAAAGTTAAAAATATTGTAGTTTATCTAGATAATATAATAGAATTTCAATAAATATCAACCAATATATTAAAATTTTAAAATTCTAATTTACTATGACTAAATATTAAAAACTATATTTGGCAAATTAAAAGCATAAATCAATGTGAATTCAAATAATCAAAAACTATATTTGGCAAATTAAAAGCATAAATCAATGCAAATTCAAATAATCAAAAGTAATGGCAATGACAATTTAAAATAATAAAATTGCATAGATGTTAACCTTTATGTTATTTTTTTATCAATCAAATCCAATATCACAAATTAAAGTTTCAACCAATAAACACGAAAACTTCAAACCTAATATTAATTAAACTATAAAATCAAGCACAAATTATTTGATTAATACTTTTCCACTAATAAATCAATTTTGAATCTTTTTAATAAAATTTTAAGTTTTTAAGCTTATTTAATAATTAATAGTTCACTAATCAAATTTTTAATCAAATTTCTTTCTATAGGCTAGAAATCAAAGCAAAACTTTCTCAAAAAATAAACTTTATTAGAAAATTAAATTTCACCACAAAATAACAAAGTAACCATGCTTATTATGGTATGATTTGACCTAACCCATAGTCTCTTTTTATATAAAAAGTCATAAGAGTTTTTTTTTTTAATTGTTTTTGGAAAAAGAAGGATTGTATTATTAAAGTATTAACAAAATGTTCGAAACATAGTTACCCCCTGAGTATCATTTGTAAGGAGACAATGTAATACATCTGGAGGATTAGTACAAACATAAAATAAATAAGAAACATAAAGTTCATCTAGGGGGAAAGATAACTAAAGGCTATTATGCATCTGCAAACTTGTTCCCTCCTCGAAAAATATGTCTCCAGGAGCTAGAAGTCATAGAACGGAGGAGCATTCTACATTCATCAATTATGGAGATAATAAGTTGTTCTTGTTAGAAGTAGATTGCATAAAATAAAGAACAGAGGTAGCATCTACTTCAATCTCAACATGCAAAAGCTTATACTCCCGCGAAATGTCAAGGCCCTCATGAAGGGCCCAGTGCTCAGCTTCTACACTAGTAGCTCTCGGAATAAAAGTAAATTGAATAAGAGAACCCAAAATAATAATATTTAATAGAAAATCCATAGTCCCGTTAGGACTATACATATTGGGTGACCCTTTTCGGGCTCCTTGGTCTTTAAACCAACCCAATAACCAATTTTCTATTTTAAAAAAATAATTAATTAAAGTAAATTTAATTACTTCCCTCATTTAAATTGTTTTTCAACCCAATTCTAATTTCGTTAAAGTCATGAAGACTTTACCGTACTAGAATCTATGAGGGAATAAATTTAATTGTCATGCTCAATAAATTTTGATGACTAATTAATTTAATTTTCACTTCGAACTTTAATTATTTAATTGCAACCAATTAAATAATAATTCAAATAATTTAATTTAATTTTTAAGTTATCTCTTGCTTATAGCGAGAAAATGCCTTTACTGAAGATAGTGATACATGCAATTTGTTTTGATAATGATACATGCAATTTGTTTCTCTAATTCGCCATTTTCATTTACTCATCACATAGATTCAAATGCAAACCATCAAGGGTTGTTTTAAGCTAGCAAAAGAACCAATTGGACATATATAATTAGGGCTCAAATAACTTGTAATTAAGTTTCGTCTTTTCATCTATTAATTACATAATTATTTAGTCATGGAATCAATCCATTAAAAGTATCATGACTGAACTATCCCTATTATATACCATTATGAAAGCAACTTATTAAGTGATTGTTTAGTGAACTTGTCATATGTGTATTACTCTCATAGGATGTCCTTAATCTTTTTGGGCTAAATCAGTTCACCCAATGAGATCCTATTTTATCTAATGGTAATCGTTATATCTTCCTTCATGAAAAAATCAATAGCTAACATATAATAATTAAATCATTCTTTGTAGACGAATGACCTATAGCCATATTACTTTTCCATCAACCATGTAATCCCTATGAGAGGATACAATTCACCCTTTATTGGACTATGAATTTCACTATTATCAATGAAGTCATTCCATGCAAAATTTGTATACCTAACGTACCAGCATTTAGATCAAAGTATATGAGTCATGCACTCATAGTCAGGCACTTACTTAGGATTGAAGTAAGGCACACTATGAACATCACAAGAGAATAAATCCATAAATGGATCTAGGATTAATTCAACTTGGGTAATATCTAATGTATTGTCAATCCAAACAATCACACCTATGTTTCTATCTTTTGTGAGTCATTTGCTCCGATACCCAAAACAAGATATCTCCTTAATTAGACTTGATAGACGTCATAATAGTTTTTGAATCAATTTGCTTAGTTTCAACTCATTTGACTATGAACCATTAAAATTAGCTACTAATATAAATTATTTTCTCACATTATGATCTAATCACATAATGCAACTTAATATTAGTTAAACGTTAAGCAATTAGTGAGCCAATATTTGTTTATTCATTTTGATTTGCGTGCAAAAACAATTGAGGACAAATATAAACAATATTAATGTGAATGATGGATTTTTTATTAAGGGCACTAGATCCCAACAACTAGAGGTGATCATGGGCCGAGCCCAGAAAAAATTTCAGCTCGCTTCCTAGGCCCGGGCTCGGCCTGGCCCGAAATATGGGCCTAAAATTTTGCCCAAGCCTGGCCTGGGGAAAAAAAACTAAGCTGGACCCTGCCCATTTTTTATATATATATAAAAATGATTTTACCATTTTAATAGCCTATATTTTTATAATTTTTAAAAGATTAAATTAACTTTTTTTTATCATTTGAGGGGCAAAGTGTAATTTTATCATTACTATTTTAAAATTTTATAAATTATAAAGAGTTAAAAAAAGAATTTTTATTTTTATTTTAGAGTAGAACCCTTGCCCATGAAATATCATATCAACAAATTTAACAATACTAATAATTAAAATAAAGGTGTAGTATATTAAAACAATATATTACATAAAAAAAATAAAGGTGTAGTATTTATAACAATATATTAAAACAGTATATTACAAATTTTATAACAGTACATTTCAAATTTTATAATAGTATATTAAAACAGTAGAAGAGGGGAAATGGGTTAATGGGATTGGGAAATGTTGTATTTTAGAAATAAAATATATATATTTATTATTTTCGGGCCAGGCCGGGCTGGGCTTGGGCCGAAAAAATTTTGCCCGAG
Source organism: Gossypium hirsutum (assembly GCF_007990345.1). Taxonomy (NCBI): domain Eukaryota; kingdom Viridiplantae; phylum Streptophyta; class Magnoliopsida; order Malvales; family Malvaceae; genus Gossypium; species Gossypium hirsutum. The sequence continues at coordinate 14,683,386 of NC_053442.1, read as the reverse complement.
GCTCAGCCCGTTTTCTAAACGGGCCTCATTTTTTGCCCAAACCCATATTTCGAGTTTATATTTTTACCTGAACCCTCTCATATTTCGGGCGGGCCATTGGGCCGGGCTGAGCCGCCCAGCCCATGATCACTTCTACCAACAACCACAGATTCTTGATTCAATCTATTCGACTGATTCGACTACTAGACCAACAATAATTAATTAATTAATTAAAAATTCATAAAAATCTAAAAGAAATAAAAAAATTTACTAAGCCTATTCAACCTGTTCGACTGCCAATTTTTGTCCTAATTTTTTATGTTTACCAATTTCAAGTTGTTTTCGATTTAATCAGTCTAATTACTTTGCTTTGACCATTGTACCAATCAATTCTCGGTCTAATTGGTCCGAGCAACTGATTCGATCTTGTTCCAGTAACACTGATCACTTCATCAAATCTTGATAGAATCCAAGCTCATGAACCAAAATGGATCTAGTTATCAAATTCAGTTACTAAAGTGGACAAAAAAAGTATAGATATCAAAGTGACCTAATTGCTAATTTCAGGAGTAAAAAATTATATTATCCTTTTAATTTTTTTCTAATACCAACTATTTTCCTTTCTTTGCTCTCTTCCCAACTTTTAAGAAGGAGATCTTCTTGAACTTAAGATAAAAACTTAGAAGATAATCATGAAAAAATTGAGTATTATGCTAATAACGTATTATAGAATAAAGAATACATAAAGAACTATACTTTGTATATTTATCCATCTATGAGTTATTTATCATGTTAAGACTAACGTCGAAAATGACAATAGAAACGATCGCGAAATAATAAGAAAAGAAAAGAAACACACAAATTTTACATGGAAAACTCTTTTGGGAAAAACCACGGGTAGAGGAGAAGAAAATTCACTAATATTAAAAATCGAATGACACAAGAGGAGTTTCAGTTACATCTATTTAAAGGTTGAAAAACATTATTCTAATCAATGTCAAATAAGAGAAGTGTAGTTCTATACGACTTTTCCTTATTTTACCACTATATTTTATTTATTTAATAAGGATTCGAATCACACAACTCTAACATACTACTCCTCATAAATGTTAAAATCTTAACCTGAATTAAAATTCTTGACCATTTTCGGCTGTTTTACCAAAATAGCCCAAAAATAAATTATATTTGTAAAAATAACCCAAGTTAAAAAACAATCACCAAAATAACCTAAAATGAACAATACCCACTCTTTTTTTGCACCAATGATTGCCTAATAATTGTGTCAGAATTAAAAAAAATTAATTTTTTGGGTTTTGGCCTGTCAATGGCCGGAACCCATGTATTTTTTTTTTAAAATTGTATAATACTGATATACGAAAAAGGAAAAAAAAAAAGGAAAATTTTTTTTTTTTGGGTGCTGGCCTGTCAATGGCCGGCACCCAACAGTAAAAAAAATATTGAATTTTTTTTTCGTGTCAGAATCAGATATAAATATACGAAAAATGTAAAAAAAAAAATTTTGGGTGCTGGCCTGTCAATGGCCGGCACCCAACAGTAAATTTTTTTTTATTTTTTTCTTTTTTTTTCGTGTCAGAATCAGATATAAATATACGAAAAAAGTAAAAAAAAAAATTTTAGGTGCTGGCCTGTCAATGGCCGGCACCCAACAGTAAATTTTTTTTTTTGAATTTTTTTTTCGTGTCAGAATCAAATATAAATATATGAAAAAAGTAAAAAAAAAAAAAATTTGGTGCTGGCCTGTCAATGGCCAGCACCCAACAGTAAAAAAAAAATTGAATTTATATTTAATTCTGACACGAAAAAATTCAAAAAAATTTTTACTGTTGGGTGCCGGCCAGTGACAGGCCAGCACCCAAAATTTTTTTTTCTTTTTTTTTTCCTTTTTCATATATAAGTATTATACAATTTAAAAAAAATACATGGTTCCGGCCATTGATGGGCCAAAACCCAAAAAATTAATTTTTTTAATTTTGACACAATTATTAGAGTAGGTATTGTTCATTTTAAGTTATTTTATTGATTATTTTTAAACTTAAATTATTTTTATAAATATAATTTATTTTTGGGCTTGATAAAACAGCCTTTAATCATTTTCTCTTGATTTAAAAAGGTAAGATCTCAATTGTCGAAGCAAATCTTGTTTGAGTGCGACTGGCCATGTTTTATTTAAAGAAATAATATTTAAAAGTGAAGTTGAGGAGGCTGCACGTATAACATTTTAACAACTCACAGAAAATAAATTTCGTATCTTCTTTTCTTGTACACTCATACAGACATCACGTGTAACATATTAAATAATTCACATTATATTATCACAGGAACTCAACTTTAAATACCTTGAGAATGAGTAAATATTCCCCAATTCCCAGCAGTAAAACTCTCCTCTAATCAATGGAGTCCCCGTCTTGGCTTGTTCTGTCCATAGCATGGCTAGCTTCTCTAGCCTTCCTCTCCAAAATTTTCATTGGCTGGCGATGGAGACAACTGAAGTTTCCACCAGGTCCCAAACCCTGGCTTATCATTGGCAACCTTAATCTCATCGGGTCCCTCCCGCATCAATCTCTTCACAAACTATCCCAACGTTACGGGCCATTGATGCAGCTCAAATTTGGTTCCTATCCTGTAGTGGTTGCCTCATCTGCAGAGATGGCTAAGGAGTTTCTAAAGAAACATGACCATATCTTTGCTTCTAGACCCCAAACTGAAGCCGGCAAGTACACTACTTATAACTACTGCAATATCACATGGGCACCGTATGGACCATACTGGCGCCAAGGCCGCAAAATTTACCTGCATGAGCTGTTCAGCTCGAAAAGACTCGAGTCCTTCGAGTACATCCGAGTCGAGGAAATGCAAGCTTTTGTCACCCGCCTGTATAGATTATCAGGGAAGCCGATTGGGGTTAAAGAGCAGCTCTCACGTGTTACTCTCAGTATAATAAGCAGAATCGTGTTGGGGAAGAAGTACTTCAGTGAGAAGAGCGATGATCGGCCTGGATCGAATTCGATAGTGAGTCTGCAAGAGTTTCAAGAGATTCTAGACGAGTTGTTCTTGTTGAATGGAGTGTTGAATATTGGGGATTGGATACCTTGGCTAGACTTTTTGGATTTGCAGGGCTACGTAAAACGAATGAAGGCTTTGAAGAAAAAACTTGACCCATTTCACGACCATGTGTTTGATGAACATAAGCAGAAAAAGAAAGAATTCTCCAAGGATTTTGTGCCACAAGACATGGTGGATTTATTGTTACAGCTAGCTGATGACCCTGATAGTGAAGTTAAGCTCACTTATGATGGTGTAAGGGGGTTCACACAGGTATCTATATTCTGCTCATTCACTCTTATGTTTCCCATTTCTTTTTCCATTGCCAACGATAAAAATTAACGCAGTAATAAAACTATAATCAAGTAAAATGATGCAAATGACTGAAAGACGACAAAAAACTAGTACAAAAAGTCGATCGACTTTGTTCCATACAAATCTTTCATCTATAAAAACATCGTCATATGTCATTTTATAATTAAACTAAAAGCCAAACAGAAGTGTACCATAAATGATTGAAACATCATGTTATTTTTAAATGATATGTTCCCCTAATCATAATGTCCACTTGAAGAAAAATATTCTGATAGGCGAACCTTTATGCCCATTCCAAAAGAAAAACAATGACTAAAGGTTGTCTAATTGAACTGTTCACAGTGTAGTGCATCCGACATTGATCGATTAAGTGAATGGAGGAGTTCTAGATTACTAAAAACTCGAAATAACGCAAAAATCTTCAGCATGATTGCAAGCTAAAGAGATGCCTATAAATTTGCTAATAGATGATTAAATTTTTTATTTGATGATAGGATCTGATAGCTGGAGGCACAGATACGTCAGCAACAACAGTGGAATGGGCAATCTCTGAATTGATCAGGCAACCACAACTCATCAGACAAGCAACCGAAGAACTCGACAGAGTGATTGGGAGGGAGAGATGGGTAGAAGAGAGAGACATCCCACAACTTCCTTACATAGATGCAATCATGAAAGAGACAATGAGGAAACACCCTGTTTCTGTATTGCTAGCACCACACTTGGCCTTGGAAGATTGTAATGTGGCTGGATACCATATTCGCAAAGGAACTAGAGTCTTCGTAAATACCTGGAGCATAGGGAGAGACCCGCTCCTATGGGAAAAACCCGAGGAGTTTCGCCCTGAGAGGTTCATAGGGAGGAAAATCGATGTGAAGGGCCAAAATTTTGAGCTGTTGCCATTTGGTTCAGGGAGGAGGATGTGTCCTGGCTACAGCCTTGGAGTAAAGATGATTCAATCAAGCTTAGCGAACTTGTTGCATGGCTTCAATTGGAAATTGCCTGACAATACTAAAGCAGAAGATTTGAGCATGGATGAGGTTTATGGATTGGCAACACCAAGAAAGTTTCCACTTGTTGCAGTTATAGAGCCTCGTCTGCCCCTTCATCTTTATAGTATCTGAATTAATCTTGGTAGCTTTTGATCATATATATCTCCACACCTAAGAAGCCTCCTCTGATAGAATTCAACTTTCCGATTTAACATTTATGTACTTCTGTTTGATTATGAACTAGTAATGCATCTATAACCCTCTAAATTATATCGGGTTTGATTTTTAAAAAATATTCTAATAAATCAAAAATGATTAAATAGAAGAAAAAACACCTTAAGAATTTTGTCAATTCAATTCCAAATTTAATATATAAAAATGCCAATTGGGGGAGGGGATGCCATTCTCAGTTCTTGAACCATTCACCACAAAAATCAATTGGTTGTAATCTTGAATTTTTTTAATCATGTGCTTTAGTGGAAAGTTTTTATATTATAAAAACATTATCTTTTAGTTACTAGTAAGATAATACCATATCATCAGCTTTTAAAAACATATAAATCTTTTTATACATCTATCCATATATCATTTCTTTTCCAACTTAAGTGCTATTTCAAAAGTTAAACATGTTTCACATAATTAGACTGCTCCATAAATTTAAATTTTCAATTATTTATATTTCTATATGTTAGGGATCGTCCCGATTAAGCAACAAGTAACAAAAATAGCAGAATAAATTGAGAAATTGAACACACAAATTTAACGTGGAAAAATTCCTCCAAAGAGGATAAAAAAAACCATGGGCAAAGATAATTTTATTATAATGGCAAAAGAATGAATAGTACAAAAGATGGAGATAAAAACTAAACCCCGAAAATCCAAAAACAAAGAACCCTCAAAACGTAAACACAAAATTCTCTAAATGCGTTATGAGTTCTAATATCTAATGGGTGTTTTTCTAAGGTTGTAAAAGAGCCTATTTATAGGTTAAATTCATATATCAAATAATAATAAAATAATCTAAACTAATCAGTGTTTGACTGAAATAAATAAACACAGTTTAACTAAAAGATTATTTTTTTCAAATTTAACTGAAAATAGGAGTCATACTTAACACTATAATTACATTTTCAACATTTAATATTATTTTAAACAAATTTCAATTCTTAAATCACATTTTATATGTATTAAAAATTTGGAATAATAAATATAAATATTGTAAATCTAAAAAATAAATATTAAATCAAGAACAATGTGAAATTAGAGTTTAATACCTTAAACAAAATAATTAATTTAGATCACCTTGATAAGAATGGGGCGAGCAAAATTCAAATTTAGAATTATTTCAATCGTGTTTGTTGAAACCTTTTTTTTTAAAAAAAAAAGGTCGACTTTTTATTTAAAAATGAAAAGAGAGTCGCAACTAATCTTTTTTGTTAGGTGTGATCGAATCACCTTGCAATTTAATTATTTTAATAAAAGTCTAAATTTACTAAAACGATAATTTTTTATCCACGAAATTTGGGAAACGGGTTCGGGTGTCGATTACGTACGAGGAAGGATTAGTACCCTCATAACGCTCAAAATTGGTACCTAGTTGATTAATTAATGTTTTAATGTCGAGAGTCGAAAACTTGAAAAGAGTTTAAAATACTATCCCTCTTTGTGTTAAATTTCTTAAATAAATGAAAATGTATGTTAAAGACCCTTCTATTTCGAGATAACAAAACGTCACGTCCAGTAAGTTAGGATACAACAGCTCGAATCCTTGAGAATAAGTTTTTCTTTTATTTTTTCTATTTCAAGACTTGCGTATTTTAATTTTAAAAGGATATTTGGTCATTTAGGTTCAACGAGAAAAAATCAAAACCCAGTAAGTTAGGGCACGACTTCTCGCATTTCCAAATACAGAATATTGCCTTATTTTGAAAATTTTCTTTATTGAATAATAAAAAATATAAAATTTTGAACGACGGGTATTTCCCTTTGAAGTATGGTGTAAAAGAATGAATATACGTAAACGTGGCTTGCAATATAATTGTAACAATAATGAAATGATAGCGCAAATAAGCGAAATGACGATATATCTATAGTAATAAAACAACAAATAAGCAATGGCCATAATCAATCAAATCTAATATTAGTTAAATAATAATGTGAAGCAAAAAAGGTAGAATATGCATAATAAAGGGCAAACACGAAAATATCAAAAGAAATAAATAAGTAACAAGAAAAATAAAATAAAATGATGGTGATAATAATAAAATTTTACGCAAATAAGAGATTATAAATAATTGTATTTTTAAAAAACAATAATATTAAAACCAGGTAAAAGAATAATAAATACTAAACAAATATGCAAAATGAACAGAAGTAATAGACTTAATTAAAAGACTGAATTGAAATTTAAATGGAATTAAAGGCATAAATTATAATAATTTAAAATAATTTAAAAAGGATTCAAGACTAAAAAGTGATGCGCTAAAGACAATGGGGACTAAAAGGGAAAATATCCCTGGCCCTTATGCGCAACGTTTCATCGAAGGACTAAAATGAAACAAAAATAAAATTTTGGGGTAAAATAAAAAGTGAAAAATACTGGATCGCAAACTAATTAAAAAGTGAATGGGCTAAAAGTGAAATTAGACCATTCCGTAAAAAAAAGCGGATCCTGAGGTTGAAGCGGGTTGGGTTTCGGGTCATAGGCTAAAACGGCGTCGTTTTGGGGCTATTGAAACCAGCCCTAAACGGCGTCGTTTAATGAGTCTATAAAAGCCAAATTGTTTTTGAGAAATTTCATTCTACCCATTTTCTTAAAAAAATCAAAGAGCTTTCTCATGCTCTCTAGTTTTTTCGATTTCCGGTCGTCGATCCGACCAATAGCTGTCGTGCCGGCCACCGGTCACCGGCGACGGCGCCGCCATCCACGGTGACCGAAAAATCCCAAAAGCTCCGCTTTCAACCCTTTTTCAAAGAAAAATATTTTCCTTCCCAAAAATCTAAAAAGAAAACAACAACAACAACAACAACAACAAAAAGCCATCGATTCTTCTATAACCGTCTCGCCATCCATTCCAACGTACCCCAAACTGAACCCTAATGGGTTCTGGGCTTTCGGCGCCGGGGAGAACCTTCGATGACGGAGGGAGACGAAGCGTCCCAGGTAAGTTTCTTTATTTATTTTTATTTTATAGATATACCAAAAAAATAGGTTTCAAAAGACTAAAACCATAAAAAGGTCACCTTTTTTTTATCTATATGCGATTAATCTTTTTTGTATTCGATTCTCTGTTATTTCAAAAAAGAACCCCCTTACAATCTGTTTTTTAGGCTATTTATAGTCGATTTACAATGTATTTTATCTATTTTTTTCTACTGTTTCGCACTGTTTCTTGCGTGTTTCTGCTTTCTTTTCTGTCATTTTTGCAAGCGTTGATGGAGGCGGAGAAGAGGCGCCTTTGTCGTTTTGGTGCAATGCAGCAGAGGAGGGGTTAGGCCTCGGGACGAGGCGCGAGCGGTGCACCCGAGGAGGAGCAGCACACATGGGAGCTAGGGTTTCTGCTTTTCTAAAAATGTTTATGTGTTGTGGGCTTGTAAATTTTTTGGGCTAGGGTTTTTGTAATTTGGGCCTGTTGGGTTTGTTGTTTTTAATTTTGGTTTCTTTTGGTCCTGGGCTCGAGCAAATAGGGCCTATTACAGTGTTAATCGAATTAATCGAGTCAACTCGAAATTTTTTTTCAAATTTTGAGTTCGAATCGAATTGAGTTTTCGAATTCAAATAACTCGAATAATTTGAATAAACCGAATACCAAACCACCCGCACCCCTTCTGCCGCACCAACTCTTCTCTTAATAAGATATTCATAACAATTTTTTATTTATCGTATTTATAAAGTTCTTTTATTGAATTACTATCACGAAAAATATTTAAAAATTAAGAATTGTTAAACTAATAATTTTTATTATAAATGTATTTATATTTTTTTAACAACTTTATGTCTTTTTAAAATTAAATAATTGAATTTAAGAACTTAAAATTAATATATATAAAAAAAAGAATGAGTTTGTAAATTGAGAGATTTAAAAATAATTTAAGTGGGAGTTTAGATATTGATTTTATTTTTCTTCCCAACAAAGAGTAACATAATCTAATTTCATGGTTAGCTGTATTTTGAAAATTTTGATTTTTTATTTCCTTATCAAAATCCTTTGTGATTACTAATTAGTCTTTTGCTTGATAAACAATTAATACTCAGAATTCAACCAAGAAAAGCAATTTCTTCTATTTTGGAAGAATCAATGCAAGTAAAACACGTCTTTGCGCTCAAGAAAATCTTACACTTTTTTTTTTTGGTATGTAAATCTTACACTCCTTTAACATTCGCCACAGTGATCAAAATCCAACGCAATCTGTAATTAATCCTATTTACAGTGTGATCTATATACCCTATGCTCCCCTTGCTGTATGATGCAAGGGAGAATTCAACTTACTTTCAAGGGTGTCGTTTTTGGAGTGAATGGGAGACATTTTTGGTGACCTGTTTTGATGCCCATGGCCGTGATGATGAGGTCTGTGGTTTCTTTGATGATGCCCAGTCTCTTTCTTTTTAGATTCACATTCCTTCTCCTCCTCCTTTGGTGAACCACTTTGGTTTGGAACCGTATAAACGAAGGAACCAATTGGGATGTCTTCATAATCCTGAAGGGGCTCCAAAATCCCCACCACATCACACATTTTTGGTCTTTGCTTTGGGCGTTGGCTAAGGCATTGATAAGCCAATGCAGCTGCCTTTCGTGCCCCCATTTCCGAGTATTGGCCTTCCAGTCTAGGATCCATTATCCGCCCAAGTTTCCTGGCATCATTCAATATTGGCCTCGCCCACTCTACCAAGTTCTGCTCTCTTGGGCTACGTTTCTTGTCTAAAGATCTTCTCCCTGTTAAAAGCTCCAAAAGTACCACTCCAAAGCTATACACATCACTCATAACCGTCAAGTGACCTGTCATGACGTATTCAGGAGCAGCATAGCCTTCTGTCCCCATCACCCTGGTGGATACATGCGTGTCATCCCCTTCCGGACCATCTTTTGCGAGACCAAAATCAGAAAGTTTGGCTGTGTAATCCTGTAAAAAAGATTATACAGAATCAATGTTGGAGTTCTAAAGCGAAAAAAGTTTTGTGCGGTAGGTAAAAAATTAAGAACATGATGAAAAAAGCATTACTTACAGAGTCTAACAAGATATTCGACGCTTTGAAATCTCGGTAAATTACTGGTTTTTCTGCTTCATGGAGATAGGCAAGACCCTTGGCAGCTCCAAGAGCAATTTTCATCCTCGTCGCCCATGGAAGAGAAACCGAGTACCCTGCACCATGGGAGATTGACATTTCACATTAATTCCTTTATTGTTTATATATGAACTGAAACAAATGGTAATTTACAGACACAACATACTTCGAAATAGCTGGTTCTCCAAGCTGCCTCTTGGCATATATTCATAAACCAGCAGTCTATGTTCTTCTTCGCAGCAATATCCGATCAACTTCACAAGATGTGGGTGCCTCAATTGTGCAAGAAAGATCACTTCAGTCTGCTCCATAATGAAAAATTTTATTCAATAATCAGTAAACAGTAACAATTAACGTCCAATAAAGTAAGCAATTAATATATACTGACCAACCACTCTCTATGTCCTTGCAGGCCTTCTAAATCCAGGAGCTTAACAGCCACCGATTGAGCTTTCAATCCAGGCCTAAGCTTGTCATCAATGAACCCTTTATGAACTGGTCCAAACCCACCTTGACCCAGAAAGTTAGCCGATGAAAAGCTGTTTGTTATCAGTCTTAGCTCCCCAAGCGTAAAAACATAAAGATTCGAACCGGCAAGCGAGGTAGACAGATCCTCCGACAACATTGAGCTTGGATAACTGAAGTCTAACATTGCAAACCTGGTAAATGAACCTTGTTTCGAAACATCCTTCTTAGGCTTGCCTTCTGGTTTTACAACACCCTTGGAACAGCTAGGGATGATGGATCTCAATGTAATTTTCATCACTGTCATTCTCTTTTCCCAGAATCTGCAAATGTGTTGCACAACTCTCACAGCTTCATTCTATACAAACAAGAGTATATCTTCCAAGTTCCACCGTTCTTTGTATTTTCTATATATATATACAAGAGTTTGACATTAGTGTATATATATACATCATTGGATGAATAGGGTGAACGGAGCCCATAAGTCCACAAAAGTTGGTTCAATACAAAATGACGCGGCTGCCCTCTTTGACTTTCCATGAAAATTAGAAGTTTGTTTTTGGCATTTGGAATGTTCCGTATGAAAGCACAGAAAGAGTCGACGATTCAAAGAAATCGAAAAACGCTTGTTGTACTATTCTTTTTTCCAGAATTGACTCGTCGTATGGTAACAGTACTAGAAAAATCCAAAATGGATTTCTAAAGTGTGGGTTTATAATTATTTTATGAAAGAGATAGAGAAAAAAGGGAAATTAGGTATTAATCCTTCAGAGAGAATACCATACCAGCTGTTACACACTAAAATCCGCAGTCAGAGGAACGTTTTTTCATTCTTTATCGACTCTCAAGTTCTGGGACTGTTTAGACTTCGTAAAACAAAGAGGTTGGCATAGTTGCAATAACCATATCTTCTAGAAGATTTGCTTCAATAAAATAAAATTACGAATATCTTCACTAGTTGGATATTTAATCTCGGCAATTAATTTATTAATTGACATCTTAATTAAAAATACGTGACTAGAATTACACGTGTAGAAAGCCATATAAGCAAATACAACTATAAAATTTAGGGTATTGGAAGTTAATATATATTTGCCAATAGTCGCCACCTACAATCAAATTATTTTAATTTTAACAAATATTAAAATAGGGCGACTAACCTTGAAATATATAATGACTACAAGGACTGAGAACACAAAAGATGGTGGAGAGGACATGATGAAAAGATTTTGTATGCATGACGATTAAAGTTGCAATGGGATCATCGTTCATCACAACCGCGTGATCTAAAGACTTTTCCGGAGGGTTTGATTGTCATGATTTTTGCTTCGAATTGACCTTTGGTGGGTTGCTTATAATCATCGTTGAATCCCATTAAGTTGGAATAAAAACTATCATCTTATAATATAACTCATAAATAAAGTTTTTCCAAATCAAACTATAATATATTTGTTTCAATTTATTGTTTAGAATGAAACCTCTTAATATCACGTTTGGTTTTGGGATTTAAAAACTTGGAAGTGGCATTGTCAAGGTCACCTCTCACTACATTATGATTGGGAACAAGATTGTGACATCAAATTCGTGGCCACGTTGCAATATTAAACCAAGTATTTAGTATACACAATTATGCATTTGTTTAAAGAAAAGGACTATCCAGTCGACTGAAATATGGAGTGATAAAAATATATAATATCAAGTCCTCAGGCGTTCATCAACCAAAATGCTCCCACATATGTGATTGTGTTTAGTTGGGTACGAAAAATTGTGGAAGGGTGAAAAACTGAAAAGAAAATAATTTTTAAGTATATTTCATTGAGAAGAAAAGTGAGGAAATAAAATAGGAGAGATGGATCATTTTCTATCATAATGCATAAAAATCAATCATTCCAAATTAAAATTATGAGAGGAGAGGAAATGAGAGAGATGTGTATATTAGTTCAAAATTATACATTTTTAATTTGTTTTATTTTCTTTCCTTTAAATTTTCCATCTTTCCTACCAAGCACACATATGTAAAAATTTATGTTTTCCATCCTTCTAGTTTTCTACCCCTCCAATTTTCTTTCGACTCTACCAAGCAAAGCCTAAATGTCATTGCTTTCATCCACCAACTACTCCCCGTATGGTCTTTCTCACGTTGCCCATAACCTTATACACTAGCCTATATAATAAGATTGTTGTTCGCTAAAGCCCACATGCAATATCTCTAAGACCCATCATCTATAAAAGGCATCATCCTCCCACAAGGGTGGCAAAGCAACCTTTTTCTCTCCAATTTGTAGTCTACTTTATGGTTCTCGACACCATACTCACGGTGTAAACCACCTTCAACCATCAGCCTCCAACCTTATATTAATAATTGACCTCATTTGTGGGAAATGACATGAAAGATCATATATTCACCTAACAAAAATCGCCGCCCAACAAAGCAAGAAAACCAGAAAACATTACACATCAACACCATGCCAATCTTTTTCCTATTGGCACAACCAACACAGCGTTCATTGCAATCATACATGTGTTGGATTTGGTGCCCTAAGTGTAGTATATTCGTTTATACACTTGGAATTTTTTCGAACAGATTGGTTAATAAAATTATTCATGAATTACATTAATACCCTTTGTATATTGTCCTCACGTGGTTTTTGCATGTAAAGAAAAATAGAATCAAATATTAACTCATTGGCTGTCTAATATTTAATTAATACTAAGCGATATTACGTGGTCAGATCGTAATACGAAAAGATGGCTTATATTAGTAGACGAATCTAAACATGTCCTTAGTCTAAACGAAAATAAGCAAACTAATTGAAAGACTAATATGTTGTCTATTAAGTCCAATTGGAAAGATGTTTTGTCTTGGGCATCGAAGCGGATGACTCCTAGAAGATAGGGGTATAGATGTAACTGACTGGAACGACAATACATTAAACTAAACCTAAGGAGAATAGATCATGAATTTGTTTATGGAGTTATTCACTTGTGACGTTCATAGTGTGACATACCTTAATCCTGAGTGGATGACAGATTATATATGTGTGACTCGTATACTTTGATGTAAGTAAAAGCTTGAGTTCAAATAGATAAGGAATCGAAAGTTGATGCGTTGGGTATACGACTTTTGCAGTATGTAGCATCATTCACAATAGTGGAATTTATAGTCCGAGATATGGGTAAATGATATCCTCTCATTGGTATTACATGATAGATGAAAAGTAAAAGTGGCAACGAGTCATTCGTCTTTGTGATGAATGACTTAATTATTATTGGATAGTAATTGATTTTTCATGAAGGAAGATGTAATGGTCACCATAAGATAAAATAGGACCATATTGAAAGAGCGGATTTATCCCAGTGAAATTAAGGATACCCCATGAGGGTAACACACTTATGACAAGATCATTGGATGAGCATTGATAGATTTACTTTCGTAATGGTATGTCATTAGGGAGAGCTTAGTCACAATACTATGGTGGAATAAATTCGTGACTACATGAGTTTATAATTAATAGGTGAAAAGCTAAAACTTAATTATAAATCATTTGAGCCCTAATTATATATATCCAATTGGTCTTTCCGCTAGCTTGTTAAAACCGAAAATAAATTACATGTTGAATCAAATGAACATAAATGGATAGAAATGGTAAAGTTGGAGAAATGAAAAATATTTAGAAATAAATGTGGTTTTCTCACTAAATGGAAATAAGCTGGAAAATTAATTTATGGTTTTTCAAATTATTATTTAATTAATTAAATAATTGAAGTTCGAAAATGGAATTAAATTAATTAGACATTTTGGATCCGTTGAATGTAAAAATATTAAATATATTTTATCATAAATTCTTTTACGATAAAATTTTCATGATTTTAAAGAAATTAGAATCGAGTTAAGAAAATTATTTAATTGGATATTATTTAAATTAATTTATGATGTTTATTTTGGAAAATAGAAAAACATGTCTCAAGTTAGATTGAATTATAAAGTGTTGGGTTAAAAGTCTAGGAAGCACTTATAATTGGACACGATACGAGAAAGGCCCAAAAGTCCCTCATGTTAATACATGAGACAACAAACCATAGTATATTTAACTAGGGTTGTTGCCCCTCTCTCTCCTAGTTTAACTAGGATTTTGTTTTTCTATTGAAATAGACTTCTACTAATTCAACAAGGGTTTCACTTCTTCTCCTTATAAATAGATGGTATCATAGGGCTAAACACACAACATTGAGATATTTTTTTCTACCCGAAAATAGTGAGAATTTATATTCCAAGTATAAATTCTATTTTTCGAAATAAAAATTTTACCGATTTTGTGACGCCCCAAACCCGGTCGAAACGAGTCGACCACCAATCACACCACAAACCAACCATCACACCAGTCATAAATATGCTTAAACAAATAATTGTACACACAAGCCTAAAACATGCTTTGTCTAACACAATATAGTAAACACATGAACAAGGGTAACATCGTCTTTTGCATAGTACAAGCAAAAAATGCATAATTCATAAAATTAATCTGGCAAGTGTCTTGAGCATTTTATTTTAAACCAATTGTGAAAAATTCAGCTCAAAACAACATTTAAAATTCATTAATTTTCAAAATGAAGTTTAAAGACTAAGGGTTCGTTTGTTTACATGTAAAAGATTTTACAGAAAATGTTTTCTGCATTTTCCTTTGTTTGTTTTACAGAAAACAGCTTGGTCAACGGAAAATGACTTACAGGTCAACGGAAAATAAGCCTTTTCCTTGTAAAATGACTTACCCTTTTGAAAAGCGTAAATCATTTTCCGGAAAAGAGCTCCTCAATAGATAATTTTACTTCTATAAATTTAATAAATTTAATTATATAAATTTAATAATAATTAAATATTAATATATGATTCCTTGAAAGACTAAACTTAGGAGGTCCAATATGGATTTTAAAGCCAGATTCTAGAATTAATTGATTTGGCTCATACTCATACATATTAGGTTAGTGACTTTCTTGTATTTTGATTTATATGTCTTGTTAAGGAATTATTTTCTTCTGGTAAGGTCCCGACACTATCGAGAGAGAAAAAAAAAAGGAGTTTGATGTCGAGACTAAGAGCACAGAGTAAAAAAATACAAATTATCTTCCTTTTGGCTCCTAACGCAAAAGACAACTTGGCAAATATTTTTGCATAAATTTTGTTCTTTATTTATTTGACTTATTATTATTTTTCCTTTTTTCTAATAAATTGTTTAATATATTATTACAGTCTTCAAATTTTTCGATTAAATTATGGTCAACAAAAACATCAAATCTTTTTTTCAAGAAAAGGGTGTCAAAAAGCAATAATGATCAACTGATTCTTCAACCTTCTATTATTAGTGGAGAAAAATCAAATACCGGATCTTCCCAAGCTCCTAAACGAGATATCAACACTTCTCAATCCCAAGCTCCTGCATGCGATATCAATTCTTCCCAAGCTCCTGAACAAGGTATCAGGTCTTCTCAATCCCAAGATCCTGAATGAGATATCGAGTCTTCCCAAGCTCTTGAATGAGATATTGGGTGTTCTCAAGTTCTTAAATATCCTTATAAGGTGCCAGGAGTTAAAACAAAAGAGTTTGATACTTCTTCTTTAGAGCATGATTCGAAACTTCTAAAATTTATTTGGGATTACCCTTCAAATCAACAAGACGAAGTCCATCGAGCTTACATTAAGTTTGGGCCATATCAACTGATTCCTCCAAGTGAGGCTCCAACATCTCTTCAATTTATTAACAAGAATGGACGTTGGTTTTTCCCATCTTGGTACAAGTTATTCCTGGATTGGCTCGAGATTTCACCAAGTAAGAATGTCACATATTGCCTTCCTTATTTTCTTTTCAACAAGCCATTTATGCATCATGGAAATACTTTTACAAACCAATAACTTCGATCATGTAAGAAGTTCATGAAGGATCTAAATGTCCTTTTGTTACTCATGTAGGTAATGATGCAAACTCTTTACATAAGAATGCAATGAAAAATTATCTCGATCTTTAAAATTCGTTGCAAAGTATTGAGAGGATTATTGAGAAACAAAATTCTGAACAAGTTGCAAGAAATCGGCTACAACTCAAGGTGTCAATAGATGTTGTCAAATGGCTTGTATTTCAAGGTTGTTCCTTTAGGGGACGCGATGAAGCACAATATTCAAGAAATCGAGATAACTTTCTTGAACTAATAAAAACATTGGCTTTTTATAATGAAGATGTGGGGAAAATTGTCTTAGAAAATGCCCCTCAAAATGCACAGTATGTCAGTCTGACTGTTCAGAAGGACATTCTTTCTATTTTGGCGAGTAAAATTTAGGGATCATTCGAGAAAAGGTTGGAGATTCAAATTTTTGTATTATAGTGGATGAACCTCGTGATGAGTCAAAGAAAGAACAAATGAAAATTGTATTGTAGTTTGTTGAAGAAGGTTTTATATATGAACAATTTTTTTGATTTGGTTCATGTGAAGGACATCACATTGTTAGCTTTGGAGAAGGCAATCCACGAAGTTCTTTTATGTCATTGCCTTAATATGGATGATATTCCTGATCAAGGATATGATGGTGCAAGTAATATACGGGAGGATGGAACGACTTACAAGCGTTATTTGCTAAAAAATTCCCATTTGCATACTATGTTCACTGCCTCGCTCATCGTCTCCAATTAACTCTAGTAGTTGCATCTTAGGAGGTTATTCCTATTTGTCAATTTTTTCATACTTAACTGGTATAATCAACTTGGTTGCTTCTTCAAGTAAGCGACATGATCAATTAAGATACATTGAGGCATCTCATATCGCAAATGTAATACCCATAACCACTTTCGTCATCGGATTAGGGTTACAGAGTATCACTACATGTTTCAGAACATTCACTAACAATAGCATCAAGTTCACTAGAATAATTCATAATATTTTTTAAATAATTCAAATCAAAGTAAACATACATTTATGGGCCCTAAATCGAGCTTACGAGGCTTTAAAAATAGTTTAAGAACAATCAGTGACCATTTCAAAGCAAATTAGAAAGTTCAGGAAAAACTAAAACATTTTAAAAAGACAGGGTTCACACGGCCGTGTGGCCAAGCCGTGTTATTCAGCCCAGGCCGTGTTGTGCAGAGGTACACCCGTGTGACCAACCGCATGGCAAACCGTGTACCTTTTAAAAAAATTCTACACGGTCATGTCGCAAGCTGTGTGCTAACCCGTGTAACATTCGAAATACCCTCACATGGCCGTGTCACACGCCATGTGTCAGCCCGTGTGAAAATTACAACTAAACATGTTTAAGGCACACACTCGTGTGCTTAACCGTGTGCGAAACACGGCCGTGTGTGTCCAAAAATGTCCAAATTCATTCTTGTATCTCACCCAAATGCACAAGTACCTAACACAATTTATCTCACATATTCACAAGTCTACAAATACACTTTAGGACAACTAAAATATGTCATTTTTATTCATTAAAGCACACTAAAGTATCACATACCGATCACATTATCATGTGCATACTATTCATTACCAAAGCAGCCATTTATAAACCATACCAACTGAACATGTTACTTCTACTTCATGACCCTTTACACAAACTTACTTAATATGACATTTTTCCTATTCCATCACACAACCATATCACTTGCACCTAAGTTGGTACCATACATTCATGCATCAAGTAGTTATAAATACATTAAGGACATAAGCATATCAAGTTATAAAACATAAGTAATTATGCATCATTATACACCCAAAATACTTTGCATTCAATTTCACCTACCATATATAATTCATACTAACTTACCATTTCATGTTCATCCATTTACTTTAACTTGAGACTAACATGCATACCACATTAGTTACTCATAGCACAACATCAAAGTACATCATATACTCATTATAAAATACTTATAAACTATTACAATGATGACCAATTATTCCTATTACATGCCATATAAGTTAAGATGTATTCAAAAGCTACCAAATGATCCCCAGATAGTGTGATTTCTTCATGTTGATCCGATCTCCTAATCCACAAAACGTATCTACAAGAAACAAGATAATTAAACGAGTAAGCTTTCATAAAGCTTAGGAAGTTCGTCGATTGAACAGTAAAGCTTATCAAACCAACATAAATAATAATTCAAATAAAGATTAGTGAATAAAGTTCCTGTAAATCACAACTTTCAATAGACGAATAGTGATCAGAACATTATTTCGATATTTATTTTCGAATCATCAGTATAGTGAGACCTCATTTCACCTAATCAATGGATAATGCTTGTTTGAGCATGCATTCCGTATAATCAGTACATATTGCTCATTTGAGCCTATTCAGTATAATCAGTGGGTATCACTCATTTGAGCAACTTTCAGTATAATCAATAGACATTGCTCTTTTGAGCACGTTTAGTATATTCAGTAGATATTGCTCGTTTGAGCCCATTCAATGTAATCAGTGGGTATTGCTTGTTTGAGCAACTTTCAGTATAATCAGTAGACATTGCTCTTTTGAGCACATTCAGTAGATTCAATAGATATTTCTCGTTTGAGCACATTCAATATAATCAGTAGACATTGCTCATTTGATCTCATTCAGTATAATTAGTGGATATCACTTGTTTGAGCAACTTTTAGTATAATTAGTAGACATTGCTCTTTTGAGCATGTTAAGTAGATATTGCTCATTTGAGCACATTCAGTATAATCAGTAGACATTGCTTGTTTGAGCCCATTTAGTATAATTAGTAGATATCACTCGTTTCAACTCTTAGTATAATTAGTAGACATTGCTCTTTTGAGCACGTTTAGTATATTCAGTATTCCATTTTTCTTTTTCAAGATCATACTATTATACAATATAACATTTAATAGAATTATATTAACAAAGAACATAAAAACCATTAGAACTATAAATAAACGTACGAACTTATAGGATTAATTTGCAGTAACGGCTCAGAGTATCTCAATTAGTGATCGACGTTAATTCAATTCATTATTTTCATTTTCAATTGCACACATCAATATAATCCAACATTATTCAGTTAGGTTCATATAATACATATATAAATGCACCAAAATTAAACCAAGCGAACTTACCTGACTAAATTGCAGCAATTACAAAGGTACAGAGACTATTTAGTAATTTTCTCTTTTCCTCGGTTTTCCACACGTTCTTGATCTAAAAATATTATTTTCATTCAATTAACTAATTCCAACATTAAATTAACTCATTTATGCAATTAAATCCTTTTTGATATTTTTACAAAATTACCCCTAACATTTTATTTTTATGCAATTTAGTCCCTAGATCCTAGAGGTGTTCATGGGCCGGGCCGAGCCCAAAAAAAATTTTGGCCCGCATCCTAGGCTCGGGACTGGCCCGGCCCAAAATATGGGCCTGAAATTTTGTCCAGGCTCGTCCCGGGAAAAAATTCCTAAGCCCGAGCCCGGCCCGCCCCGGCCTATTTTTTTAATAAACACTAAAAATTTATTTTAAAAATAAAAAAATTATTTTAAAAATATTTTAAAATTAAAAAAATAAAAATATATATTATATTCGGGTCGGGCTCAGGCCAAAAAAGTGGTGTCCGAGGCCCGGCCCATTTTCTAAACGGGCCTTTTTTTCTCAAACCCATCTTTCGGGCCTATATTTTTACCCGAACCCCGACGGTCCGCCCGGCCCATGGACACTTCTACTAGATCCAAATCATGCAATTTAACCATTTTCTATTAAATCCAAGCTTAGTTGATCAATTAAACTCCTCACTTCGGCCCATACATGCTGTTATTTTGCATCAAGTCCTTGTACTTTTACTATTTTCACATTTTAGTCCTTGAACATTAAAATCAACAAAAACCGTCCACTATTTATTCAAATGGTATAATTACCAATTAAGGAGGGTTTAATTGCACAATTGGTCCTTCAATTACTTTAAATTTTAACTAAACAAGCTTAATTTCAATTTAATCCTAAACTAATTAGGACTAAATGAGCAAATAGTCCAAAAGTTAGTGAATTTAATCATGTCATCACCGCTTGGATTTTTTACCATGGTTTAATTACCATTTTGGTCCCTTTACTATTTTAAATCAAAAGCAATTAACTTTTACCTCTTTTACAATTTAATCCTTTCACCGTAATTAAGTAATAAATCATCAAAATTACCAGACCAAACTTCAATTCACATATAATACGACTATGTAAATATTTTTATAAAATATTTACGGCTTTAAATTACAGAAACGAGGTCCTAATACCTCACTTTCAATAACCATTTACCTTTTGAACCGAACCACTTATACTAACTTTTAATTCAATTAGTTAAAATCCTCAAATCAAAATTCAATATAAAAATTAGTATTGACTCGTATAATTTAAATACTAGTTATTTGAACTTACTCGTTGGACTTGTGAGCCCGAAACCATTATTTTTGACACCACTGAAAATCGGGTTGTTACAGTAAAGTTGATTGGCAGTGGTGAGCTTGAAACTGGCAAAAAGAAAATATCAAGTCAGTACTTTCCAACGTCCAGGCAATACCCAATGGGAATCTCATTTAGCTTCTCTCAATAGCTTGATGAGGATGTTCGATTTTGTTTGTATTGTATTATAAGATATCATCAAGTCTGGTAACCTTACTCAAAGGAGTGAAGCTAATGAAATATATGATGCAATAACATCCGTTGAATTTATTTTCATCTTGCATTTCATGATTGAGATGCTTGGAATCACTGATGATCTCTGTCAAGCATTGCAGTATAAATTGCAAGATATACTAAAACAAATGCAATTGGCGTCATCAACTAAAACGTTTCTCCAGAAATTTAGAGAACATGGGTGGGATCTTTTGTTTGAAAAAGTGAAGTTATTTTGTAAAGATCATGAGATAGAAGTCCCCAATTTAAGTATTTCGTACAAAGCTGGTCGAGGTCGGCCTCTCATCCAGAGAGATAACCTCAAAATTGAGCATGAATATTGCTAGTAACGATTCACTGCTAATAGAAATGAATTCTTGCTTTAATGATGAGGTAGTGAAGTTACTCGTTCTTAGCTCCGCTTTGAATCCATGCGATAATTACAAAGCTATTTCGGTGGAAGATATTTGAAAGCTCATAAATGATTTTTTTCGGACGATTTTACGAAGCAAGAAAAGCTACACATGAAGATTCAATTAGAGCATTTTGAACTTGATGCTCATCAAAGCACAGAGTTGCAGAAAGCTTCTACGGTTGCTGAGTTGTGTCAAGTGCTAGCTAAGACAAATAAGTCAAGTATTTATCCTTTTCTTGATAGAATTATTCGTCTTGTGTTAACTCTTCATGTGTCTACTACAATAACCGAATGAGCATTTTCAGCCATGGAAATTGTGAAGGCAAGGCTTCACAATAGAATGGAGGATGATTTTTTTCAACTTACTTGGTGGCATACATCAAAAAAGAGATAGCTCGAGAATTTTCAACAAATTCTATCATTGATGAGTTCGATCTTATAAAAAAGTGGAGGGTGCAATTTAGAGTGCCTAGTATTGAGACATAGGACTAAGGTCAAGTTTTTTAAATTTAATTTATGGAATTATAATGATATTTATGAAATTTTTAGTATAATATTAGTTATTCTTTTTTGCATATTGGAAAGAAATATTTAATTTTATATAGTGTGATTTTTTCTTTTAATTTTTTTATAGATAAATCGTTCATACTTTTTAAAAAAACATTATATTGATTTGCTTAATAAGATAAAGAAAAAATATCCGAGAAGAATTGACACTTTTTTACATTTAAAAAATTCGTTCGAATTTAGAAGTTTTGCCCCCTTAAAGTAAATCCTGAATCCGACTCTGACTTAATCTCGCTAGAATCAATCTTAAGAAATATCCAAATATAACCTTACCCTCCTCTCCTTATAAATAATAAACTAAACAAAAAAAGGGGAAGCATGCTTTGTAGGCAAAGGGATTGGCGTGTGTTTGAGTGATAAAAGGGGTGATGAGATAAGTAAAGTCAATGGGGGCATATTGTGATTAGTGTGGAAAATTAGGACCGCGTTTTGTATGAATGAAATGAAAGTCATTTTGGGGTAGATCCATGTATGGAAAAACTATATAATAATGTTTATTTAGAAGAAAATAGAATTCAAGTGGGATGTTTGCAAGGTTTTCTCTCCCTAATTCAAAACAACTCTGCTTTTCTATATAAAAACAAAATGTCGTTTGACATTTTAACGAGGAATTAACGGAGAAAAAACTGGGAAATCTGTGTAATTCTACTCAAATTGAGGAAATAGTTGAGTAAAATTCTCTCCACTCTAAATTTTAATAATTTAAAATTGAGATTTTGATTTAAAGTGAAGATAAGATGAAGAAATCAATCCAATTACAACTACTTCACCCTCTGGCTTTGATGGTATTTCACCCAACATTGACTCGGGTTGAGGAGCAAAACCAGTGTTTGCCTCGCAATCTTTACTTGCAAAAACCAGCCTCGTATCTCATCTATTTTTGATAGACTCTTCCAATAATTACTGGTGCATTTATGATAGTTGGATAAGTCTTGTTGTGAATAATAAATAAAGTGGGAAAACATGTGAACTACCAAAGGAGGTGGAACAACGCTTTCTCTGACTCACACATTCAATAATGCTATTTTTAGTGGAAAAGGTCGGAAACCGGAACCCAACCCCTTCATTCATGTGTTGAAGAGGAAGCTAGAAGTTTGCCATAAATTAATTTGTAATTTGTTTATTTTTAGAGAATAATAATTTAAAATAACAAATAGTGAGAGTGATTTTTGGATCAACTTGTTTCCGGCGTGGTACAAACAGAGGAGATTTTGACTGGAGTGGACCTCGTCTGTTGGGCTTCGACTAGGTTTTGATCTTAGTGCGTACGGGTCTCGGTGGGTAACAAATTCAACTAAGGTCGGCCCATACTTTTTATAACTTTTAAAAATATGAATTTAAATGCGTAATATATTTTAATTTAATAAATGCATAGGAGAAATAAGTGATAATTATTAATTTCCCATAATTGAATGGATAAACCTGAATTAAGCTTTTGGTAAGGCAACAATCAAAATTAAATTATGAAAGAAAGAAAATTATATTTCGTTTGCAACTCCAAAACGTCAAATTCAAGTCGCTATTTTTAAGACGTGGAAATCAAACTCACATTTGAAACGTATCCTATATATTAATTTTCTATTTTCAATTGGAAAAGAAGAATCTAGGTTGAGTGAATTTTACTTCATCTATTCCAACATATTCATAAAGTTCACCTCCATCTCTCAAGTTTTCCTTGTCTTTCCACTTACCAATATGTAGTTTCACAATTGACAACTTTTATAAATCATCAGTATTCATCTTTCTAGTTCATTTGTTACATGAGAGATCAAATTTATCCACGATTGAACAAATCAAATGCCCCCATATTAACAAGAGCACTCCTCTTTCGCCCTGCAATCCTTTTTCGCTTTCATAGAATTGAATATAATTGATCCAAGCCTTAATACCCTTTCTTCTTTGACCTTTATTTTCTCTTTTTTACTAATCGCGGATATCTTAGATCGCTCTGAATAGTCACACATCTTATGCGGGCCACAACATAAGAAACACTTCATTAGCTCATTCACTTTATTGTTCGGCTTCAACATCCCATTATGTGGTTTTCAATTACCACCATTATTATTTTTAACCTATCCTTCTTCATCTCCCCACCATTGCCCGCCTCCTAAGCTTCAAAGACTTAAACTTGTCTTTCCTCGAAACAAACTCAATTAAAGACTCCGATACGGCCATGGCTATGGTAAGTTTAGTGATACCCTGTTGGCGCAACTCATGTTTTGCCTTCATCTTCGAACCAGTAGAATGCTTCTTTCTCACTCAAGTTAAAGATTTGAAGCATCAATTCACTAAAGTCTTTAACATACTCTCCAACAATACCTTGTTGCATAAGCCAACGCAACTTAGCCCGAGCCTCATTCTCTGCATATTGTGGGTAAATTTATTTTTTTAACTCCTCCCAAGTTCTAATTACAATCCTACCTCGTTTCTCATTCATTGACCTATGACACCACCATAAGAGAGCGACATTAGTAAAATAAATTGAAGTATGTTTACCTAGTGACATCATCTACAATGTCCATCGCATGGAAGTATTGCTCTATTCCCCATAACAAGTTGTCCACATCCCTTGCAAACCTCGTCCCATTAAACTCTTTCGGATTAAGGACATCTATTTTGCACTACTTAAAAGTCATAACCAACATCTCATTTCACAAAGTAAACTTATAGATAGTGAGCTCTCTCTTGAGCTCCACAATATAGTCCTTCAAAACTGTTACAATGGTTTCGAAAGCATCATTCTTCTATGTCTAATCATCCACAACGGTATTTAAGGCCCCTTTCATTGCATCCAAATTGGAGCTGAGAGCCTCTGCCACATATTCCTTGAGTTTCTCATTCACTAAGTTTAGCTCATCGACATGTCCCTCAACTACCTCAAGCAATTCCTTCACACCACTATGGATTCCTCTTTACAATTTTGAAAGCATGTCTTTTAATTTGCTAGCTTTTCTGCCCTCGGGTCTCCCTAGTCTCAATATGCTTATCTTTTCCTTTCATCATCTCAATCGGCACCTTACTAAACATTGGCTCAGATACCAACTATAATGGGTTAGAACTTATATCTCTCAAACCGTACGACCTTAGGTAGAAACTTAGCTCAAATCCACCTAAGTCAGCCTAACTCTCGAAAGATGAGAATTCACAACGAAAATTCTTTAAAGTACCGAAATAAAGTAGAAGCAAACTCTCAAGCGAAAAAGTAAAAAAGCGAACAAAAAATGTTAGTACAAAACTCCGGTAAGGAAAATCTCGAACACACGATCAGAACTCGAAAAGAAAAGAAGAAATAGGACAAGGCTCCAAGGCGTGTATCAAGGCACTATCTTTAAGGTTATATTCGCCCCCACTTATCTTCAGTGTGCAAATGAGTTCCAAGCAAATTAACCTCGAGGATACAATGAAGCCAATGACTATTTGCGTTTTGCACTGACGAGAATAGTCCACTATGCACTGAGTAATGTATAACAAAAACTCAATTTCTACAAAGGATTTCTGCAGTAATACTTTATAGAATAATCTAATAATATTAGAAAAATGAAGGAAGAGAAGAAATAATATTAGAATTTGTTCATATATTTCCAAATGAAAACCCATTCCTATTTATAGGAATTTTCTTGTCTCTTCATAGAGACATCTTTCAATAGGTGTCTTTATGAATAAATAAATAATAATTATTATTCATTTAATTTTGTAACTATTCAAATAATATTTTTTGAATAATTATAATTCTTTTTTTTAAATCAAATGATATAACTTTTGACCAATGACCAAAAGATTTATCTTTTGATTAATTACACCCATTCATTTATAGTTATTGGGATACTATAAATATTTGAAAATGTTCCAACAATCTCCCCCCATTTTCAAAATATTTAGATTTTGATATTCTTGGAAATCAATTTGCATAAATAAAGGTGTCTTACGATTGAACCTTCACTTAGTGAAAAACATGTTAAAGTTAATCGAAATTGCATGGTAGACTAAGCTTTGAACCAACTATTCCATTTGATTAACTGAACACATCTCACACAATGATTTCAACATCAGTCAATGCATAGTATCTAGGGACACTATTATGGCCATGTGTCTATGTCCTCTTTTCATGAGTGCTGTCAGAGCCAAGCCCTTAAGCTCCTAGAAGCGGCCACACTTCCACTCACATAGGTAGATCCCATCAAAAGTGTTCCCGTAATTATAACACTCTAACATATTTATGTTATGGGTCCATTAAGAGTATATTACTTATCCTTCCCTTATCATTACGGACCTAGCACTTTAATCTTAGGATGAATTTATTTATAGTGCTAACAGTCACATACTAATGATGTACTTTATCTCATTGAACTTAAGACTTGACGTTATACCAAGCGTTGAGTCGAGTTTCCATCATGGGTGACTCTAATTAATAGGCTTGAGTCTCATCCCTTTTGAGGTCCTTTTTATTGCATCTCTAGCAAGACTTTTTGTCAAAGGATCTGCCAAATTTTCACTTGACCTCACATAATTAATAGTGATCACTCCATCAGAGATTAATTGTCGGACATAACTATGTCTTAATCCAATGTGTCTAGACTTTCCATTATATACTTGGCTATATGCCTTTGCTAGAGTAGCCTCACTATCACAACGGATAGAAATAGGTGAAATTGGCTTAGGCCATAAAGGTACATCATAAAGCAAATTTCTTAACCATTCTGCTTCTTTAGATGCAGTGGCTAATGCAATAAATTTTGCTGCCATGGTGGAATCAGTAATACATGTTTGTTTCTTGGAACCCCAAGAAATGACTCCTCCACCAAGAATGAAGATCCATCCACTAGTAGATGCATAATCTTCCAAACTTGTAATCCAACTAGCATCCGAATACCCTTCTAAAACTGGAGGATATCCATTATAACACAATCCATAGTTAATAGTTTTCTTTAAGTACCTAAGTACTCTATTCAAAGCTTGCCAATGCAAACTACTTGGATTACTTGTGTACCTACTCAATTTTCCAACAACATATGCAATATCCGGTCTTGTACAAGTCATTATATACATAAGACAACCAATTAGACTTGCATATTTCAATTGATCAATTTTCCTACCAGTATTAGATACTAATTTTAATTGAGGATCCATGGGTGTAGATGCTGGTATACAGTTGAAAAGATTAAACTTTTTAAGCACATTTTCAATGTAATGTGATTGTGATAAAGCTATAGTGCTTTCATCTCGGGTTATTTTAATCCCAAGAATAACATCTACTACACCCATATCCTTCATAGCAAAGTTGTTTGACAAGAATTTCTTTGTGTTTTCTATTTGTTCCAAATCCGTGCCAAAAATGAGCATGTCATCTACATATAAGCAAATTATGACACCCTTTCCATTATCAAATTTACTGTATATGCACTTATCGGATTCATTTATTTTATAGCCATTAGCTAAAACAACCTTGTCAAACTTTTGGTGCCATTAATTTGGTGCTTGTTTAAGCCCATATAAAGATTTAACAAGCTTACATACCTTATGCTCTTGTCCTGGAACAACAAATCCTTCCGGTTGCTCCATGTACACTTCCTCTTCCAATTCACCATTTAAAAATGCAGTTTTAACATCCATTTGGTGAACAACCAAATTATATATAGAGGTAAGTGATATTAATAGTCTAATTGTAGCAATTCTTGCTACTGGGAGCATAGGTATCAAAGTAATCAATACCTTGTCTTTGTGTAAAACCTTTTGCTACCAACCTTGCTTTAAATTTATCAATGGTTCCATCGACCTTCATTTTCTTTTTGAAGATCCATTTACAACCTATTGGTTTGGAACCTGGTGGAAGATCAACTAAGATCCAAGTTTGATTTCTCATTATTGAATCCATCTCATCATTTATTGCTTCTTTCCAAAAGGCAGAGTCTTGAGATTTCACTGCCTCTTCAAATGTAATAGGATCAGATTTGGTATTATAACAATAAGGTATCTTATTGCATATACTTTCACCTTTTCCTTCTATAAGAAACATAATGAAATTTGGTCCAAAATCTTTGACCTTTTTAATCCTCTTACTTCTTCTTAATTCTTGACAAGATTCATCATTATTATCAATTTGTTTCAATGGAATCTCATTCTCATTTGAAGAATGAATCAATTGTTGTGGTTGTAATTGTCTTGATATAGAATTAAATCTATTTTCATCAAAAATAGCATCTCTTGATTCAATAACAGTATTAATTGAAATTGAATCATTTGGTTCAATTACCATGAACCTATATGCCTTGCTATTATGTGCATAACCTATAAATATGCATTCAATTCCTCTTTCACCTAACTTTTTACGTTTAGGTGTTGGAACTTTTACAATAGCTCTACAACCCCAAACCTTCAAATAATTAAGGTTTGGTTTCCTTGTCTTCCATTGTTCATAGGGGTTATCTTAGTTTCCTTATTAGGAACTCTATTCAATATATGACAAGCTGTTAGAACAGCTTCTCCCCAAAAACCTTGTCCAAGACCTGAATATGATAACATTGAATTTACCATTTCAGTCAAGACTCTATTTTTTCTTTCAGCTACACCATTTTGTTGTGGTGTGTAAGGGGCTGAAACTTGATGGACAATTCCAGTGAGTTCAAAATAACTTGGATTATAGTATTCTCCACCTCTATCCGATCTTAAGCACTTGATAAATGATTCACACTAAAGTTCAACTTCAGATTTATAAACTTTAAATTTATCAAGCGCTTCATCTTTTGAATGCAATAAATATACATAACAATAGCTAGAACAATCATCAATAAAAGTAACAAAATATTTCTTTCCACCTAATGTAGGAGTATTATGCAAGTCACATAAATCACTATGTATCAAATCAAGCAATTTTGTTTTCCTTTTAACCTTAGGGAAAGGATTTCTTGTAATTTTAGTTAACATACAGGTATTGCATTTTTCAATATTATTATTAAAAACAGGAATTAAATCTAATTTATACATGTCATTCAATTTTCTATAATTCAAATGACCTAATCTATAATGCCACAAACAAAAAGATTCAACCATATAAGCAAAAATAGTATTTTTATTCTTATTAATAATATTGAGTTTAAACATGCTCTCATACATATACCCTTTCCCTACAAAAATTCCTCTCTTAGACAAAATAAACTTATCTGCCTCAAAAACAAGTTTGAAACCAAACTTATTCAACAGACTTCCAGACACTAAATTCTTCCTAACTTCTGGTACATAATATACATCATTTAAGGTTAAAACCTTTCCAGAAGTGAATTGTATTTCAATAGGCCCTTTGCCTTTAATTGCTGCGGTGGAAGAATTTCCCATGTACAAGACATTGTCATTTTCACATTGTGTGAACTTTGTGAACATGCTTTTGTCTTTGCACACATGTTTGGTTGCTCCTGTATCAATCCACCATGTATTATCATCTTGTGCCATATTAATTTCAGATATCATTGCAACGAACTTTTTGTTATTATCAGCCTTAGAAGATGATTTCTTCTTTAAAAATCGACATTCATTCTTGAAATGTCTCGGCTTTCCACAATGATAGCATGAGCCCTTTTGTTTCTTTTTGAACTTAAGTGCTTTATCAGTCTGTTTGAACTTTCTCTTGAATGGTTTAGTAGTCTGTACTTCCTCCGTAACATGTACTTTGGCATTTTCAGAATTTAGGTTCTGATCTTGTTTTCTATACTCTTCTTCAATACGAAGATGATTTGCCAAAGCCTCAAGAGATATTTCCTCTTTCTTATGTTTTAGACTTCTTTTAAAGTTTTTCCAAGATGAAGGAAGTTTGTCTATTATAGAGGATACCACAATCATTTCATCCATTTTCATATCATATTGCTTAAATTGATTCAGCATCTTTTCAATATCACGAAATTGTTCCATAACAGAATGACCATCAACCATTTGATAATTATTAAAACGACTGACAAGAAATTTCTTACTTGTAACATCTTAGGTCATGTATCTTGCCTCCAATTTGTCCCATAATTCTTTAGCAGTGACCTCGTTTTGGTAGGTGTCGAACAAACCATCAGATAAATCATTCAATATATGGCCCATGCACATGTAGTCAGCATTGTCCCATTTTTGTCTTTCTCGGGTTGCAACAACAGATTCGTTTTCATTCTCTTCAGGTCTTGGAGTATCCAAAACATAAGCAATCTTCAAAGTTGATAATAAGAAGTGCATCTTTTTCTACCATCGTCGAAAATTGCCACCATCAAACCGATCAAGTTTAACAAAGTTGGAAGCCAACTCCCTTAGAGTTCCACTTTCATGTGTTGTGGTAGTCATCATGTAATATAACCTTAAAATTGTTAGTACAAAACTCCGGTAAGAAAAATCTCGAATACACGATCAGAACTCGAAACGAAAAGAAGAAATAGGACAAGGCTCCAAGGCGTGTATCAAGGCACTATCTTTAAGGTTATATTCGCCCCCACTTATCTTCAGTGTGCAAATGAGTTCCAAGCAAATTAACCTCGAGGATACAATGAAGCCAATGACTATTTACGTTTTGCACTGACGAGAATAGTCCACTATGCACTGAGTAATGTATAACAAAAACTCAATTTCTACAAAGGATTTCTACAGTAATACTTTATATAATAATCTAATAATATTAGAAAAATAAAGGAAGAGAAGAAATAATATTAGAATTTGTTCATATATTTCCAAATGAAAACTCATTCCTATTTATAGGAATTTTCTTGTCTCTTCATAGAGACATCTTTCAATAGGTGTCTTTATGAATAAATAAATAATAATAATTATTCATTTAATTTTGTAACTATTCAAATAATATTTTTTGAATAATCATAATTCTTTTTTTTTAAATCAAATGATATAACTTTTGACCAATGACCAAAAGATTTATCTTTTGATTAATTACACTCATTCATTTATAGCTATTGGGATACTATAAATATTTGAAAATGTTCCAACAGAAAAGCCACAAGAAAACTAAGCACATCAAGTGTTTGTGTAATGCTCTCAAAGTTTTTCAATTACTTTGAAGAATTACAGCTAAGTATGATGATTACAAATAGGGGGAAGGCCACAATTTACAGTTGAGCTCCCCTAAATCCAACGGTACAATTTAAATTACATTGATGGTCAAGATTAAAACTTATCTACAAGATAGGAGTCCTAAAGGATTTAAACTCTATACAATCTTATCCCTTAAGATTACAACTATTAATTATAGTAACTCTAGTTTTACTAAAGTGTTCCACTGGGCCACCAAAGCTTCAAGTATATGGGTTTCCCCATATGTTCCACGAATTGGACCAGTTCAAGTAGATCAAATGAGCCTTATTTAATCAATTGGCTTTTATGGGACATTCTATGTGCATTCATCACAGGCTTTGATCCATGGCACATGACACATGCATTAAGCTAGTGAGTTATCATAAATACTCTCTATTACAATTAGCTTTTAGTAAAGAGCAAAATATTTCTTATCTTGTAATTCTTAGATGAACAGTTTATGTTCTAATTGCTCCATCACAACACACAAAGATAGGTCCTCAAAGAAAGTTAAAAATATATGTTAGTTATGAATCTATTTCTATAATTAGGTATCTTGAATCAATGACAGGAAATTTGTTTAGGAACGGTTTGTCTATTGTCATTTTAATGAAACAATTTCCTAATAATAAGGGGAGAAAATAATAAATTGGTAAAAGAAATTGCAGGGGATGTATCTTTATTATCTCATCTAGATCCTCAAACATATAGAATCCACATATAGATCAATCTCAAATGAGACATTTATTTACATTTGAGGGTACAACAATATCATGGCGTTCAACAAAACAAGCATTAACTTATGCCTCTTTAAATTGTGTAGAAATAATTGCAATGCATGAGACTAATCAAGAGTGTTTGGTTAAGGCCATTGATACGATATATCCAGAATATATGTAATTTACCTCTATAAACTTTAAGAAAAAAGGGGTCAATTGTCTTATACAAAGATAATATAGCATGTATCACTCGATTAAAAAGAGAATATATCAAGTGAGATAGAACAAAACATGTATCACCAAAATTATTTTTAAGAAGAAATATGATATAGAAGTTTAACAAATTCATTTTAGTGATAATTTAGAAATTTGTTTACCAACCAACTACAAAATTTGAAAGGTTAGTATATAAAATTGAAATATGCCAACTCAAAAGATGTTAAGTGAAGTTGCCTACAAAATTTGAAAGATTAGTATATAAAATTGAAATGTGTCGACCTCAAAGATATTAAGTGAAGTTGCCATTAGAAGATATTTAGGAAATGTACTATTTCTTTTAATGAAATTTTTATCTCATTAAATTTTCTTGATAAAGTTCTTAAAAAGACAACTTATAATAGAAGATTATGATTTTTTTTCTTTATTAATAAACTTTAACGAGGCAAATTTTAATTGACAAACATGCAAGGAAGAGTATCTAAACCTATTCATAGGGTTGTAAATGAACCAAGCTCAAATGAACAAACATTTGTTCATGATCATTTATTTATTTTTAAGCTTGTTCAGTTTGTGTCCATTTAGAATTTCAATTTTTTGTTCATGTTCGTTTATTTAAAATTATGTGTGTTTATTTTTGTTTGTTAACATTTTCACGAATAATGTTAATAAATAATAAACAAACAAACAAACAATAAATACATACACACATATACACGAACATGTTCATCGAACGCCCTGTTCATTTATAGCTCTATATTTTTATAATTAAATATCATCAATAAATAAATGAGTCATAAACGAATCAATAAAAGAGCTGATAAACGAGCTTGTACGTGAATATAAATGAACCGAACACGCCTCTATTCATGTTCATTCGTTTATTAAACGAACATAAAAATTTTGTTAATACTCGTTTATTTAGCTTAATAAACAAACATTATATAAACAATTCATGAACAGTTCATCGAACGTTCTGTTCATAGAGTGAATGTGTTTCTAAAACATCCATTGAATTTATTTAGAGATTTAATAATATTATATATAATCCATGATGATTGAAGTCCATAACTAGATAATATGCAGAAGCTTAAGAAATTCAGTGAAAACAAGAATTATCTTCACTTATATTGTTTTTATTTGTCTTTTTCCCTTGGTAAATGTATGTTTTAATTTGTATGGGCCACAGCTGAATACTGTAGAGGTGAAGTTGCAGGTGCAAGGAAGAGCAAGTGGGTGACTTTGGTTATCCAACCAAATCATTCCAGATAAGATAATTGGAATAATGAATGTCGATGTAATAAAAGAAAATATCTTATCCTCCATGGCCCATCCTGCCCCTCCCCTTCACCGATTGTCCATTCATTTCTTTATCCACCCAATGTGAGAACCTAGTTTCCTTGCCTTGATATTTTTCAGTCTTGATGGAGATTCTTTTATATTTCTAGGTTTCCTTTTGTATTACAAACATCAAGCCCAAGAGCTCATGAAATGAGTTTAATCCCATCCATAAATAATATATTATTTATTTTCAACCTAAGTTGCTACTACATTTAACTAAATCAACCTAACATCAAACGTTTCAATTGCTCAACTTACTTCAACAATTTCCTCTTTCAGAGCTAGCACAGAAGAAACCAAAGTTGCTATTAAGTTTAGTATATTGAGTTTCATTGATCGGGCTATATTTGACAAATTAAATGCAAAATTAAATAAATTTACAATCAACACCAAATTTATTATATTAATAATAAATTTCATCAAATCAAACACAAAAAAATTAATGCTATTTTAAATACATATATTAAATTAATATTATATCTATTTATTTATGAAACCCAAAAGTTTTGGTGTCTACATGTAATAAATAGATTGGACGAAAGAAGTTTTAGAAGTTGACAGCAAACAAAAGGTAAGTTGTTGGAAGTTTGATAACTGGACGTAAGGAAATACGTCAGGTTGAATGTAGACACAAAAGATACAACCCTTTCAAGGAAAGGCTTTTTGACTCGAGCAATTTAGAAAAACAACAATTGTTTACCAAATAATAAATCATTTTTTTCATCAAAATAATATTTTTTTACGATAAAGTCTCAGGTAATATTTTAGTCACTTATGTTTGAGATATTACGTTTTAGTCACTTACATTATTATGTTGGAATATTTTAATCATTAAGTCGTTAATTGTCATTAACGGTGTAACGGTAAGCTGACGTGGCACGTTAAATTATCATTTCAAATAAAAATTTTAGGTTAAATTATGCAATTGATCCCTATATTTTTTTCTTTTTAGTAATTTAATTTTTTTCTTTTATTTTTTTAACTTTCTTTTTTTTCTTCATTTTCTATTCTCTTTTGCTTCTCCCTCTATTTTTCTCCCTTCTCCATTTCTTGTAACGTAATTTTTTTATGTTTTCTCTAAACCATAAACCCTTAAAAAAAACTCAAAACGTTGCATTTAATCCAACCCAATTCCATAGCATATTAACTGATTAAATGCAACAGTTTGAGTGTACGGTGAAGAGTTTATGTCACTTAAAATTATCATGTGTATTTTAAACGAATGTCATTAAGGTGAGTGCTTTTTTAGTTAAATTGTTAATTTTAGATATGATGTTAAAGAGTAAAAAAGAAGTTGATTTAAATGATATCCAAACTTATTAATATTATGTTACTTGAAATTTCATAAGTGATAGAATAATGGACTAAAAAGCAAAATATCCTTATTTGTCATTGCCTTTATTATTATGACGGTGGCATGTTATTATTAGATTATAGTACAAATATAATAACATAATTTATGGTAACTTTATGATATACGAAATATTAATTTAAAATACTTTTAAGCAATTAAGTATTTGTAAATTTTAATTTAAATATATTTATGATTTATAGTTAATATAAATAAAAAAACAAGTTTACAATTTGACATCGAAACTAGCTTTTGAAATTTATAATTCTTTGATTTGGCTTGAAGAGCGAATTTGAAAAGTTGGTTTAAATTGAAAGTTATATGTTTAGCGTCGATTTGTACTTAAAAAACTAGTTTAGCTTGAAAAATGCTTTTCAGCCACATGTTAGAAAAACATGGTGGATTATGCATCTTGGATCAACACGGATAGTTAAAGAACATTATAATATTGATAATCTACTATCTAATTATGTTCTGGTCCGCTTTGACAAGTTATATAATTTGATTTGCAATGAACTCAAACAATCATACTTCGGGCTACAGCCTTCGAAATTAGGTGATTCAAAAACTTTTTCAAAGAGTGCTCGAGTATTTATGATTTGGATATAAGAATCACCCCAAAAGTTGGTTAGAATGTCTCGAAAAATCAAGTCAAAGTTATCCTTGTGGAATCTAGCGATTCATCTCATACTTCCTGTAAGGAACTGCACTACTTTATGAAAACGACCATATCTTGAGCTACAGATTTCAAAATCAAATGATTTTAAAACCATTTTGAAGAGGAATCGAATATCTACAGTTTGGGTACAGGAATTACCCAAAAATCTTGTCAAAGCATCTCGAATAGTCCAGTCAAAGTTGACCTTATAAAATCCTACAAGATTGGTTTTGAATTCTCACATAACTTCAATCTTCGCTTTCAACCAATCGAATCTTCTCCACTATTTTCTAATTCACAGAGCATCATTCTAAACACAAACACAAGTACTAAATCAAAAACTTTGTAAAGAAAAATTATTCTTAAACAAACTCTCTCTTTTTTTTCGGATAAGTGACTTGATAACTAAGGAATTTTAATTCTCATCAATTCGAGGATTCTCATCAATCTTCTCTTCAACCAATGTGAGATATTTATAAAGAGTTTATTATAAGTCTAATTATTTGGAACTACTAATAAAATTAAGATTCATAAGTTCAATTTAACAACACCGAGCAACAAACCTAATCACAGAAGGACTCATGTTGCCACCTACATGCTTGCTTGGGCGACAAGCAATCTTTTCTCATGTGTGTCGGCTTACTTTGACCCTGGTTGGGTTTAAGTCCGACATATTTATTTTGGAATCTTAATTAATTTTTTTGATAAACCAAATTTAGTTATCCAATCAAACAATTTATACACATTCTATTTTAATCTCGTTAAAGTCATGATGACTTTCTGTATTGAAATGCATGTGTAACTTTATTTAATTAATTTTAGTCCATTTCAAATAATTAGATAACATGACCCCTTAATTTAACTCCTTTGAATTTATCATTTAATCCAATTAAATAGATATCCAAAGTAATTAAATTAACCCTAAATCAATCTAATCACTAAACCAAGAAAAAAACCTATTACTCTAATGAGTAAATATAGTGAATCATTTCTCCTTGTTTAATAGTTTACGCTTCCATACAAGTAGTCATGTTAAAAGCAATCTATTAAAGAGTTGTGTTGAGCTAGTGGAGGGACCGATTGGACATATATAATTAGAGCTTAAATATTTTTTAATTAAGTTCCAACTATTCGTCTATTAATCATTAATTATTTAGTTATGGAGTCATTCCACTAAAATACCATGACTAAACTCCATATTATTTACCATTATGAAAAATACAAATTTCAAGCTTTAGTTCAATGACATTGTCATATATGTGTTACTCTCATAGGATATACATGATCCCTTTAGGTTAAATTTGTTCACCTAATTCAACCTATTTTATTTCATGGTCACCATTGTATCTTTTGCAATGAAAATTAGCATTACTTAAAGTAATGATAAAATCATTTGTCCTGGACAAATAACCTCTAGCTAGGTTCCATTTTCATAATCAACACAAAGCCAATGAAAGGATATCATTTACTCT
Organism: Gossypium hirsutum; assembly: GCF_007990345.1. NCBI lineage: Eukaryota > Viridiplantae > Streptophyta > Magnoliopsida > Malvales > Malvaceae > Gossypium > Gossypium hirsutum. The sequence continues at coordinate 14,646,859 of NC_053442.1, read as the reverse complement.
TGATTCAAGCTATGAATTCCACCACTGTAAGTGATGTCATGTCATGCCCAAGTCATGTACTCAACATACCAACTTTTAGCCCTAATACTATAGGAGCACAAGTTTTTAATATATCAAAGCACATTAGTTACACACACTTACTTAGGATTTAGATAAGTCACACCATGAATGTTACAAGTGAATAAATTCATAAATGGATCTAGGACTAATTCAACTTGAGTCCTCCCAATTTATTGTCAGTCTAGATAATCACATATATGTTTGTATTTCTAGGACTCAATTATGCTTCGTTCACCAAGACAAGCTATCTCCATAATTGAACTTATATATGGCATAGTAGTCCCCTATTAGTGGAATCATTTGTTCAATTTGATTCTACGGGCTATGGACAATCTACATTACCTACTAATATAAGTTTTATTCTCGCGTTATACTTTATCCATATAATGAAACTTAATATTAGTTAGACCTTGGTAATCAATGAGTCAATATTTGTTTATACATTTTGCTTTACTTGTAAAAACCATTAATTATAGTACAACATAAATATAATGAATTGTAGAACACCCAGGCCCACAACACCACTAAACTAAAATTTAGCTACACCTCTTAAAACTCTAAAATAAGAAAATAAATGAGGAATTTAAAAAACCAAATAGAAGATTCAATATTTGGTTTGGTGCACTTAACATTTACTACTTAAGTCTTTATATAGCCCAAGGTCTCACTACCTTTGTTTCTTTAAGCAATATAGGATATGGGTTTTTATATACACTCACAATCCCTTGCATTTTTATTCCTAAATAATGTGGTATTCATTCCCCTACTAACATAAAACTTAAAACTAAACATAGTAATTAAAGTGTAACACCCCCAACCTAGTCTAGGAGTTTCAGCTAAGTCGGAGGTGCTACATTCGATCACCGAAGTAATCCTAAAAGCTACTTGTTTACTTTATAAGGAAATTGCTCTTTTTTTTATCAGGAAAACATTCATTATTCCTAAGCCGACTTTACTTGAAGACATAATTTCATCATTATTCTAGTGGTATTTTTTAAAACGTTTAAAGTTTTTGGAAAAGTTTGAAAACCCTTTTATTTTGAGAAAAACAAGGGAAACATTTAATTTAAATAATAGTTCTCTAAATTGACATAGCATGTAATTATCATAAAATAACCCATGCCATGCTTTAGTATGGATAAGTTAAATAGTTCTACTTGACGATATAAAAGCAGAAATAGTTAACAAATTACAATTCTGCAAATAAACTGATTTACAGAAAACTTTCAATAAAACTTAAAATAAGGTCATGGGAAAAACAGCTTGCTAGTCTGAGGATCCTTTGATGCCATTCCAAGTTCTAGTTTTCTACATTACTTGAGAGGTAAAGAAAATGGGGAGTGAGCTTACAATAGCTCAGTGTAAGACTAAATTCTAAATCATGCCATATAATTGACAAATAATAAGGCTTATAACTAAAGTATAGAAGTAAAATATGCATTCATCATGGAACTTTTTAGAAACTAAAAATAATGTATAATCAAATTTTATATGGTGTAATGCAAATGAAATTAATGGATTAAGTTCCCAGCCGTTCCATCCTATCCTCCTTCGAGCATTGCTTGACACTCCAAAACCCACTGTAATAACTTTCCATCCTAGGTTTGATTTCCAGTGGCGATGGCCGTTTATTTGTGATCTATGACGATAACTTTTTTTTACTACAATAACTCACCATCTCGGTTGCCCGATTTAGATGCTTTTTTAAACTATCATCCCGATTTTGTCGAGTTTCGATGGTGATTTAAACTACCATCCTGACTTATCTAGTTTTAATGACATTATCGCCTACTTCATACAGTACAGACTTTCGATGTGGACTTAGGTTTTCGTTGTCTCCTACGAAACTCATTCGTCCTCCTTACCCTATTCCATGTATTTAAGCACATATACTTAGCACGTAATGCTTTTTATCATCATTTGATGCTACATAAAATAATTCATACTTAGCATGTAATGGCATTTATTCATGCATTCATACATATCATATTCTCACATAAACATGTATTTTTTGTGCAAATAAAGAAAACAATGTCACATGTACAGAATTTTTATGTGAAATAATCATGCCTAGTTATTTAGCACACATACATTGTTTAGCATGACATAGGGGGTCTAGCATGAACTAGGGTTCGCATGGCTTATTGGTTTACATGTTCCTAGGTCCGCATAATCATATAGGTTTGCTGACACCTAGGGTTCGCATATAGGCTTGCATAATCCTAAGGTTTGCATACATATGAGCTCGCATATAATAAACACCTGGTTCGCATGACATGGCTCGCATATAATATCATATAAGTTCGTATGTATTAATTAGTAGGGTTTACAGGTAATAGCATAAGGATTCGCATGTACTAATTATACAGGTTGGATCGCATAAACAATGGTTCGCAAGTAGATCATAAGTGTTCGCCTGTATGTTCTTAAAAACTTGCGTATCTAATCCTATATGGTTTTACATATGGGTTCGCTTAATAGGGGCTTGCACCTACAGAGGTTCGAATGCTAAGGGATTCCACATACAAGGGGTTTACCTATAGGGTGAACATACATCAAGGGGATTTATTTTTGGGGTTCGCATGCATTAAAGGGGTTCACCTATAGGGGATTTCATACAATAGTTTGCACATGCAAACAAGGAGGTTCGCATACATCAAGAGGATTCGCCTATAGGGGTTTTCATGCAAGGTTTTACACATGCAAATATAGGGTTCACATGCATCAAGTGGGTTCGCCTATAGAAGATTTTATGCAAGCGTTCGCACATGCAAATAGGGGGTTCACATAAGGGTTCGCATGCATCAAGGGGCTTCTCCTATGGGGGATTTCATGCAAGGGTTCTCATATGCAAACAGGAGGTTCGCATAAGGGTTCACGCACGATCACGCACATCAGGGTGTTCTTCCTAAAGTTCACCTAAATTAGTCCTCTATTTCATGTAAAATTCAATTATACACAAGATTTAGATTTAGATCCCACACTTGTTTTGAAGACTTAAAAACCTTAGTTTTGGAGATGAGATTGAAAATCTACTTGAGGGATGATTTTGACAATTTTGACTTCTTTAGCTTAAAGTTTGGTTTGGAAAAGAGAATGTTTATAGATGTTTTCTTGAAATTTTAGATGAAATTCTAGGGTCTGTTTTGAAATTGACTATTTATTATACTTATTTTTTCCTAATTGGAATATGTTTTACAAATTCATGTAGGATTAGGAAAAATTTTAAATAAAGGTTTAAATTTTAAAAAAAACAATTTTTGGGTTGGGCTATTTTAAAATTCGTCACTTTTGGTGGGGTAAAAACAAGGGAATAAAAATACTTTGGTTGAATACTCACTAAGGGGTTCAAACTTAGGACCTATAAGTAGGCTAAGGCTTTACCACTAAACCAGCAGACTCATTCTTACTGAATTTCTAATAAAAATTACTTTTAAGGCATTTTAATTTCCTTACCCTATATTAAGAAAAAGATAAAACTAAATTTTTCTCCTATTTCTTCTAGGCCTAATTTTGGGATGTGACATAAAGACTACTCACCAAAGTTAAACTTTTTACAATATAAATAATGAAAAAATATATTTTTCAATAAGTTGGTGTTGATACTCAACACTCCCCCTCAGTACTAACTTTCACCACACCAAACTGACGATAGAAGCTTCTGAGCTTGTTGTCACACAAGCCTTTTGGAAACAAGTTTGCAGTCAACTATACACGGCTTCATTTATACTCTGACGAATTCTGCAACTTCTTCTTATCCCCTTTCATTTGATTTGAACAACCCAAATCAACATTTCAATCATTCTCATAATCAATTTGATTGGATGTTACAGTTGTAAGAGTCATCTCCTCTTCCACAACAAACAATGTCTCGACATATCATTCTTCTTCATTGTTGGCGGACGTCACAGCTGTAAGAGCCTTCTTTTTTTTCGTAACAAACAGTGTCTCGACATCCCATTCTTCTTCACTATATTGAGGTAGCAGCATTACCTTCCACGAGCTTTTTCTTCAACCAGCAGGTGTGCACCTTGTGACTTTTTTTAGCGTAATTGTAGCAGTTCCCTCTAAACTTTCTGCCACTAACATGGGACTTCGCAACTCCCTTTACACGAGAACTCCTTTCATCTTACAAACTCTTCGCATTGTCTTCATTTCTTTTCGATCTACCTTTCTATTTGGAATTCCAACTGCTCATGTTGGCATAGAGTGCTTGCTCCTCCCCTATTAGTGGATATCCTCCCACATTCTTCGTTATCGCTTCTTGACCAACAAGCAAATTCTCAAACTCAATAAGTGATGACTAAGTTTGTCATCCTTGTACTACAACAACAAAGTCTCTGAACTCTGGTCTCAAACAATGGATGATTATTCTCTTCACCCCGGTGTCCTCGATCAGAGCCTATAGATCCAAATCACCAATCTCTTGGCATAACAAATTCACATTGTGGAAATAATGCGAGATTGTTATGTCACGTTGCACCATCAACAATAACTCGCCATTCAAGGTGTTGAAGCTGTGTCATTTCTCTTAGAGAACAAACTTGTCAATGTATCCCATGCTTCTTTGGGAGTTTGGGCATCTTGGATGTACTACAGCAACTCCTCTTCAACCGTCGTCTTCAACGTGAATATTATTTTACTAGATTTTATTTTCCATTTTCTTATCGTGTCACTTGTATCTTCGGCTTTCAATTGTGTCACTTCATTACCGTTGTTAACCTCTCAAAGTTCTTATCCTTACATATAAGACATTATGCAAGTTGACTATATATTATAGTTGTTATTAAGCTTCTTCATTCTGCTAACAACTTGCAGGTCTGTCATCGTATTGACAATTATTCTCACAATTAAAAACCTAAAGAGTGAAAGTGTTTCATGAACAATGCACCAAGTAGTTCCCAAAAAAGATAGGTGGGTCACAACGGACACTTTTAAGTACCAAGTCTTTCCTAAAGGTGCAATTTCACACTACCACACTTCCTTCCAACAACTAAGCAACCAAGGATAATCTTAAGTAGCAATGAGAATTTCTTTCTGATGTGGAAGATCAAACAATACTACAACCACAGGGTATACTAAGAAAAGTTTCACTTCTTCAACCTAACTCTACTACCAATTATAGAACACCCAAGCCCACAACAGCACTAAACTAAAATTTAACTACACCTAAAACTCCAAAATAAGAAAATAAAGGAGGAATTTAAAGAACCAAATAGAATACTCAATATTTGGTTTGGTGCACTTAATATTTACTACATAAGTCTTTATATAGACTTAAGGTCTCACTACCTTCGTTTTTTTAAGCAATGTGGGATGTGAGTTTTTATATAAACTCAGAATCCCTTGTTTTTTATTCCTAAATAATATGGGATTCATTCCCCTACTAACATAAAACTTAAGACTAAACTTAGTACCTAAAGACTACTGACCAAAGTTAATTTTTTTATAATATAAACATTGACAAAATATATTTTTCAATAAGTTGGTATTAATAGTCAACCTAAATAACATTATTTATGTTCATGAATAATCAACTCAATCGTAAAAACCATTACCGATAGTACAAAATAGATATAATGAATAATATTTATTTATTTCGATGAGTATTTAATTTCATCATTTCAATAATTGATCAAATATAATAAAGTTACTGCGTTAAGGACACCAAAATCAAAACATTATAGCTAAACACCTTAAATGTCCCTTATAAAATTAATAGAATTTTTTATATTTGGTTTTCTCAGAACATGCATTCATCTCTCATTTTCTCCCATATCTCTCTTTGTCCTTGCTAGATTGCAAATTTTGGTTGTAGAGCTTGCGGTAAATAGAATAATTGTCAACATTACATAATTGATTATCAATTTTTAAATATATTAATTTAAATGAACAAGACATATGAGGTCCTTATAAATGTCTCCACTAAAACAGAACAATAGCAGCAACCGGAAAACAAAGAAGAAAAACTTAATCATGGCTCGGTTGACGTTGGTGTCCTCCATCATCCTTCTGCTATGCTCCGTCGCCGCCGGATCAACTTTCGAGGACTCCAACCCCATCCAGATGGTATCCGATGGCCTCAGCGGCTTCGAATCCTCCGTTCTTCGTGTCATCGGTCACACTCGTCATGCTCTCTCCTTCGCCCGTTTTGCATACAAGTAAACCATCACTCCTTCATCAGAGACGCTTGTCTTAGTTCTCTCTTTTGTTTTCCAGGTAAACAAAAAAAACAGTGAAAATTGGGATGAAAAATTCTGGGTTTTCTTTTGCAGGCATGGGAAGAGGTATGAAAACGTGGAGGAGATGAAGCTACGGTTTCAGATTTTCAAAGGCAACTTGGATTTAATCAGATCCACTAACAAGAAGGGACTGCCTTACACTCTTGCTGTCAATCGTGAGTTACTACTGTTTCTCTTTTCCTTAAGTTCATTTCAGTATATATCGGCGGTCTGCCGGAGAACCAGTGGTGTCTGATGCCGATACCCAACTGATATTTTATTACAAAGTGTAAATAGGTTGACTTTGTCAGCTGTGAATGATCTGATTTAGTTGAGCGCAGTTTCCAGTATGTTTGGTTACAGACCAACTCTATCCCGACACGTCGACTTGATGAATCTGTGAATTAATGATCTTTCATATTTCACTTCCCGCTTGACCTTTTCAACTAAAACTTGGCTTTATTTTACTTCAATTTTGATTTTTACTTTATTCGTGAACTGCTTTGTTTATTGCAGAGTTTGCTGATTGGAGCTGGGAAGAGTTCCAGAAACACAGATTGGGGGCTGCTCAAAACTGCTCTGCTACCACAAAGGGCAATCACCAGCTCACTGATGTCGTCCTTCCTGATTCGGTACTTTCACATGGAAATACAAAATTTGTACTACGTTTTGTTGTAGTTAATTAGATATTTACTATGTTATCCGAATTTTTCATTATTTTGAGGTACCTTTGACCGTACTATATATTCGGACATAGTATGTACAGATTCTCCCTTCAAAAGCTGAATATACTTATGTCAAACACGTACCCGTATTAGATTTTAGGTCTGATATTCTATAAAGCTACTTGACTCTTGTGCTATGTGATATGTGCAGAAAGACTGGAGGCGAGTGGGCATAGTTAGCCCAGTCAAAGATCAAGGCTCTTGTGGATCTTGCTGGACATTCAGGTTAGCTTTCGATGATGATATAGCAAGTGCTTTTTCAACCAAACTGTTTAACTTAGCTTGTAAAAATTCCTAGTTGTAATGCATTTGCATATTTTTCAGTACCACTGGAGCTCTTGAGGCAGCTTACCATCAGGCATTTGGGAAAGGGATCTCCCTATCTGAGCAGCAGCTTGTGGACTGTGCTGGAGCTTTTAACAACTTCGGTTGCAACGGGGGGTTGCCATCCCAAGCCTTTGAGTACATCAAATATAACGGCGGCCTCGATACGGAGGAGTCATACCCTTACACTGCAACAAATGGTCTATGCAAATTCTCTTCTGAAAATGTTGGTGTTAAAGTCCTTGACTCTGTCAACATTACCTTGGTAAGTTCACAAACACCATTTCCCTTCTACTGTCTTTTGAATCTAAAAATGTATAAATAAACATATAATCCGTGCTATTTATCACAGGGTGCTGAAGATGAATTAAAGCATGCAGTTGCCATGGTCCGGCCTGTTAGTGTGGCATTTGAAGTTGTCACTAGTTTCCGTTTTTACAAAAGTGGGGTTTATACCAGTAAAACATGTGGCAGCACACCCATGGTAAGTATTTTCCTCACTATTATTTGCATAATTTACGTTAGAGAAGAAGTATGGACTGCTAACAATAGTGATATATGGCAGGATGTGAACCACGCTGTTCTTGCAGTTGGGTATGGAGTCGAAAATGGCGTTCCATATTGGCTCATTAAGAACTCATGGGGTGCAGAATGGGGTGACAATGGCTACTTCAAGATGGAGATGGGCAAAAACATGTGCGGTAAGTCTCAACATTTCACAGCAAATTATCTTTTGGTCAAAATTTTCTAAGTTGTGAGTTTAATTCTTATATTCTAATTCAATTATGAATGAAGATGAAATTTCAAATTTCAAAAAAAAAAAAAGAAGATAGAAACTAAAAGTGACCAATACGATTAAAGTATCATGGAACCCTTGTACTAGTACTAGGAATCAGATTGCATTTTGTCCCCTCTATTTAAACAATGGATAAACTAATCCCTATACATTAGATGTAATAATAAATTGATCATTTCTATTAAAATTTTCATCTATTAATACTATTAAAAACTAACTTGGTTGACAGAATAACTAAACAATGACATGTGACGTGCCGCATGATCAATTTTTAATAGTAAAAATGGATGAAATTTTTAACAAAAATATAAATTTGTACTTACATCTAATGTATAAATATTAGTTTGTCCATTATTTAAGTAGAGAAGACAAAATATAATTTGACTCTTAATATAAGGTCATTCATGATACTTTTACCAACCAGTATAGAAACTAATACCATATCTTATAATTACATCTAGCATTTAATTGATTCCCCTTTATTTCATGGTAGGTGTGGCAACTTGTGCATCATACCCAATTGTTGCTTGATCCAGTCGATGAACCGTGTTGGATCATGTCATTCCTTTGTGTTATAGAAGGCGTCTAGTTATGGTCTACAAATGTTGTAGTTGTTCAGGGTTATGGTCTAGTTGAAACCCATGGGTTCATGTACAATAAGGATCCAAAGACATGTAAGATGCAAATCTGATGTACACAACAAAGGTGTAAATTTTTATGTTGTAATGCTTGTTGTGTAATAGCTTGTCAACATTGGAAACCAATAGGGGTTTTAATAACAATACAAACGAACCTTTTCGTGTAGTAGTTGAATTATAGTTGGCATACATGAATAGTTTCATTTAAAAAGAGACAACCAAACACAAAATTGAAGAAGTCAGGACCTCGAACGGTTTCGCCTCCACCACATATCGCTTTGGTATCATACTTGCACGCTCTCATACAGTCAGGGCAGTAGGTAACCTGCATGATAAAGTTGGCGTATCCTTTTCAGAAAATAGGGTGGTAATGCTTGGGTGAGAAGATCACTAATCATGAAAAGCAACTTATTAAGCCTTCTTCGATAATATAAACGGAAGGATGAAACTTTTAATAACAAACCTCCAATAACTTAGGCTGGAAAGAGGCATCAAGCATTAGATCCACACCGTACATTGCCCTAGACTTTGGATCATGCATCTCTGGATGTAGTGATGCAGCTGACTCGAAGACAGATCTTATCATGCTTTTTACTCTCTGGTGGATGTCAAGCCATTTAACTGTAACAAACACATAAGTTGTCAATAGAAAAAGGAGTTAAATATTGCCTTCCAAATTGTGCACATTCATTTTATTCAAGGGAAAGGCAACCTAAAGGAACAAATCGGGGCAAGCACATGTACCTTGATGCTCCTTCTCAAACTCCCTAACGAACTCTGGTGTGTTCATGTGATTCAACCTCCGACCATAGTTCTGAAAGTCATAGAACAATTAAATTACATGTAAAAATATGAAGGTAACACTATTCTTAATTTAAAGGAAAGAGTTCCCATTTGCCTCGCAGATATCAAGTACTTTTATTTTGCCACTTTCTTTTTAAATTCCACAGAAAATGCATTAATTTCATGGGCAAGCAGAAATATATGTACTCTTTTCAAGCTGCCAAAAGAAACTGCCACTACCTACCATAACAGTGAAGTGAGTCTCGTACTCAAAAAGACTATGCTTCTCAAGGGAATACAGATTGTTTGCCAACCGGACCTGAATAAACAGGACAAACAAAATAAGGTATTTTAAGGGCAGAAAATATTTAAACAAGGAAAGACCTCTAAAGGAAACTCATTCTGTATATGGCATGAGCATCTCATTGAGAAAACAGAATGTGCATTACCCAGAAGACATCTGCAAGGAAGATTTCCAAAGGATTTATACTGCGAACCAGTACAATATAACGAAGATCAAACTTTTTTCCTTGAAACAAAGCAGGATGCTCAATGTACTTCTGGCATATTTTTGGACCAGTTTCCATGAGACGGATAATAGCAGATAAATTATCAATAACAGTTGTATCAATAGTTCGTGCCATGTTCCAAGGTTTCAAGATCCATAGATTGTTTAGCCCATCTCTCTTGCGCAGACAATAGTCACCAATAAGTTGAGATAGATGTGTTTCAAGATTATAAGTAGGTTGCAACCATCCAGGAGATCCTTGTGCCTATTACAAAGAAAGAAGAGACAAGTTAAGAGTTAGTTGACCTCAGTTAAGAGAAGAGTTTAATATTTGTATCAAGTTTTAGTGTATCAAAAGAAATACGATTGTCGTGGGAAAATATAAGTATGCAGTTTAGTATCATAATTAATAAAAAAAGAATTGATTCTTGAAAACAGGGTCCTGTTGCGACCATTCAAATGTGAAATAAGTTAACAATTTCAACCTTTTGTATGGTATCTGCCAAATGATGTTTCATCACGAGACAAGCCTCAAAAGGAAATTGGTTTATGTATTGTTGATCTGTTATTCCCACAGCTTTTTTCACCTCTTCATCTATCTGCAAACTTGTCCATATGATATCTGCATCCTTTGGCTCATTTGCTGCAAGCATAACGAGAATTCATAATCTCACATCAGAAAGAGTATTAAATCCAACAAATAAAACAAAGGTATATTCAACACAAAACAGATTTATGATTTGCTGCATAAAAATGAACATTTGCAAAATTAGCCCTGCACGGACGGTAGCACGGATGGTAGCACATACTGATAACAAATTCTGGCCGTGTCAAAAATTCTTCAATTTGAGGTATGTCGGTGTAAACACGTAATGCACTCCCATCACTGCGATGTACAACAGTAGTTGCAGAAGATTTTACAGACAGAGAAGGTAAACATTTTGATTGCAATTTCTTTAAATGCTTCTCATATTCCTGCATGAAGTGATGTGAATTATTAAGAAACCAAGAAGCAGAGTAGCAGACCACAGTTTAAATGGAAACAGACATAAATCCAACAATGGGATAAAATACTTGAATAAAATATTTCTGTGGTGTGTAGAACCAAGCTGTAAGTCTGGCTGAACGCTGCTTGTCCTCCCCAATGCCAAATAGATAATCACGAGTGCACTCATCGCCTCTCTTAACATTCTGAGTTGGCCATAATATTGAAAAGCTGAGAAAGAAAGTTAACATGTGTCATGACTCTGCATGAATGGACCTCAAAATACCTTTATTGCAAGAGCAGAAAAATTATACTACACAAATGGATGAATCAATATGCAGTAACATGCAGCTCCGAATTTGTAAAACTTTGTATAACACTATATAACTACAAAACTGCTGAACAGAGTAATAAAGACCTCACAGCTGATGCCAGTTTCCCCTCTGGCATGAAGAGAAAAGGAGCCACCCTGAAATTTGGTTCATCACTATGCCGTAAAGCTGAACCCAGTTCATCCATAACATACCTGTGAAGGAAAATAAAACTTAAATATTTTGATGATAATCAAATATAATTAATTTATAAAGCATCTTCGAAACGATGATCCCCTCGCATGAATACGTCATTATCATTTCATCCAGTGAAAGTAAGTAAGCCAAAAATCCATAATGACACCCCCAAATTTCCAGTTGTAAGCAAACCCTTGTGGTTTTTAATGTTTAAACCTTGCCTGGATACTGATCCTTGCTTCCAAGAAATTCAACAAATGATCAAACATGGTCTAAGATACAAAAGATCAATGTAAGAGACATACCATACAGGATTTTCATCAAGCTTTTCCTCATCTGCGAGTCTATAATTCATTAAATATAACCACATTGCATTAAGAACACGATCAGCAAGAGGTTCTTCAGCAGTCCATTCAGGCAGACGTAGCTGAAGCATTGAATCAACAATATGATTTTCAGATTCTAAGATTTTGGATGCATCAACACCATTCAATGAGGAAAGAGTGGGAAGGGATTCAAGAATTTCCACAGCACTATCTCCGAGTGGGCCAGGTATATCCACCTGCAAGATCAATTATTTTAAGATGAAATACGACCTTCCAATTGTCTCAAACCTATTGTAGCACCATGTGTTCTCATTAGAATACAAAAGCAATGTTTTCCAACAAACATACCTCCAAAGATTGTAAGCAATAAAAGGCCTTCAAGAGTCCAAACAAATCACTGACTGAATTTTCTTCAATCGGATTGCCTCGAATGTTCAAATATGAAAGATTTGGCATCTCAAAAGGCGAGAACGCCTGAAAAAGAGAAAGCAGAATCATCTTGCATCTTCTTTCCATGTTATGATTAATTTTGTAAACGGAAGGAAAACGCAATGCATGTTAGACCTTATTGATCAGATTATGGATGCCTCTATTCGAATGGTCAAGTGAGGTCACACTTTGCAAAGGAAGGTTTCCCTGATGACTACTTGCAGGATTATCCTTCCCATACACATCAGCACAAAATCCCAATGCCCACTCACCAAAATTATGGGTAAATCTAGAGTTATAGATTTCGAGTTTGGGACATCCTTGAAGAATTGCATCTTCCATGCCACAGTCACTATAAACAAAAACAGATACTCATTTAATAGAAACCCAACAACAGTAACTTTAAATACTTTCTTCTTCAAGAATGAACAAGACAAAACCTTTTTTCAAGAACTGGATTATTGTTCAACCAAAGAGCCTTTAAGTTCTTAAATTTAGTAACTTCCTCAACAAGTTTCTCCTGGTTTTCCAGCTTGTTCCCGCACAAGCTAAGTGCCAATAAATCCTGCGACCAAAACAGATCAATTCATAAGTTAAAGTGACCTGGAATAAGGTAAAGTATGATAGAATGATGATTGACTAACCGGAAATTTAGTGGACAAGTTGAGAGAAAGGAAGGTGGCGTCGTCAAGTCCAAGCTCCTCGAGCTCCAACCATCTCACAAATCCATCTCCCGTCTCTTTCGCGTTTCGAATTTCGCTCTCCAAAACTTCCTCGGCGGTCATTTTCCCGCCACTTTCAGCGGCCTGTTCTGAACCGCCGTCGTCTTCGACGTCCACGCACATTAGAGCAGCCATCCGCTGCACCAACCCCGGAACCTCCTGCAACTGCAATCAATCACAGAACATATCAGTTTTCACTAAAAAAGAACTTCAAATGAATTCTGATTATTTAAAAAAGAAAAAAAAATCGAACCTGTTTGTAGTCGTCCGGGAGGCGAAATGTCCAGGCATGGTCGATGAGGAAAACATTGGAGTCTTTAGCCATGGTTTCGGAGGTTAACAATAACCGTCTCTGACGGCCTTCCTCGCAGGGTTCAATCTCGAAGTGAGCTCCGCCATCAAATGTTTCCGATGCTAGCTTCTGGAAGAGTTTAAAATGAAGTGATTGGGGCAGCCCCGATGCTGCTAAAAGCAGATCATGGACTTTCACGAAGTCCTCGTAAGTTTCGATTCTACTGCCATTACTTGCATTTGTGGCCGACATTAGTGTTGGATGACAGCAACTATGGTGGAGAGCGAGGATTTAGCCTTTAAGATGAAGGGTTTTTGCAGTTGAACCGAGGTACTCCGAGGTTTTAAAGGTCGACGATAGACCAAAACAATGGCCTGGTAATCTTTCTGTATGCAAGAGTGTCAAGAAGCCCAACTAAACTTAACATTGGGCCAAACTAATTTAGTCCATGTACTATGATTTAGATATTTTTATTTTCTATTCTTTTCAAATTTTGAAATTTCAATCTTGACCCAAACGGTATCAATTTATTAGGTTAAATTATTTCTAAAATATTATATGGCAAACATATGATATTATCATATTGGTAATGTTATGTCAACTTGTTATTTCCGCCTAATACTTAAAAACAACACAATTTAACAATTATCGTTTAGGTCAAAACTAAAATTTCAAAAGTCAAAATCTGCATGAACTAAAATTGAAATGCAACTATTAATCTATAACTTACACATAAGACAAAGACTCATAATAGAATTTGACCTAATTAATATATACATCTTTATATAACATGAATGCTATATGGTTTCTTTTGTTGACACCTTCGTTCTCTCTCTCACACACATTATATGAAAGTGATCAAATTTTAGTTTTAGTTAATGTTTTTTAAATCGTGTTGGTGGTTGAATTGGTCAGGCTACCGGTTCGTTGGTCTAATTAAAAAAATATTTAAAATATAAAAAAAATAATTCAAAATTCTTGGTTTAATCGGTTTTTAACTAGTTCAATCGCCAATTCAATTGGTTTTTTAGCCAGATCAACCAGTTCACACCGGTTCCCAACCTAACTTATTCAAATCCACTTTTCGAAGTGATCTCTGGTCGATTCTTAATTCGGTCCAGTTCAAATAACATTAGTTTTAGTATCTTAACCATGCCTAAATTTGAGATTTAACATTTATCCTTTAATTTCTAACATAATTTGGTTCTTATATTTTTTACAATATTATTTTTACGATACATGCATGGATGGAGTAAAATTTATTAAATTCCATTCACAGAAGCTGCCAATTTTCAAGTTTGAGAAATCAGCAAACTTGCAATGACTTTTTGGATAGGATCTAGAAATTTTGGAGTTGATATGTCTCATGGTGTTCGAAGATCTATATCTTAGCTTCGAAACGCACTTTGAATCACTCAATTTCGAGTTCGAGAGCTCAAGTTATGACTATTTTAATAAAGACTGCGTGAGCAGAATTTTTGAACGTGATTATGATGAGAATTACGAGTTTCAGGCTTTTAATTTGAGTTTAAATCATATTGGATTCGGGTTTGGGGCTTAATTTTTATTATATATGAGCCCAATATTGTATTAAATAGTTTAAGTTATTTAGGAGTTTTATATCAACAAGAAAATTTAACTTTTTGTTTAGATTAATTAGAGTTCTAGTATACTTAAGAGTTTTATTTAGATTTATTTAGCTAACACAAAGGAAACAATTTATTATTATTCAAATTCTCTTTTGTGTTAATAAATTCTTCTTGAGTTTTTCTTTCAAGAATTTCTCTTGAGTTTTCTTTTAGAAGAATTTTTAACAATCTTTTGAAATTGTGGGATCATTTTCAAACTTTTTCTTGCTAAGGTTTCTATTTTGGAGGTGAAATTAGAGCCACTTGAAGGGAGTTATGAATTCTTCATGTTTCAAAGGCTTCTTAGGACTTTTACATATCACGTTCTATCTTTTCTATATATCTTTTTTATTTTCTTCTTTATTATTCTAGTCTTTGATTTATTATTTTATTTATCTTAGTTATTTATTTTAATTGTTTAATCTAACTTGGATTCAATTGTGTTTCAAGAGGTGTCAAAATTCAAGTTTCTTTTCAAACGTCTAGAGCCCTAAGTCAAATCTGTGATTTAGACAAATTTTATGATCCTCTTCTGCATTCATCCGCCTTATTTTGTATCACTATCGTAGAGAAAATTTTCATTTTAGTCACTCACATGTTAAATCCTTAACTGACTCTACACACCATATTAGCATTTTTGACCCTTTTTTTAATCCTCACTACTGTTTATCACTTTATTTCCCTCCATGCCACCCCCTGCTTCCACCATTCTTCTTCTTCCTTTGGTCCCTGTTTCTAGCCACCGCGCCATTCTGCTTCCATCAATTTTTCTCCATAAAAATCTGATTGAAATGCTCTGCTACTACAGAAATCCATTGTAGCATTTCAATCAAGCCTGTAAACCATAAATAATACTTTTACTTGGACCACTTTGCTCATGAGAAGGGAGATACGAACTGCCTTTAGAAATCTGGCTAAAAAGTTGGGTTCCGACGTAATTGTTTTATCAAGCTCTTTATTTGAGGTAAAGACCTGCTTTTCCAAGGAAAAAATGAAATCGATATAATTAGGAAAACATTAACATGATCCTTGACTTGAGAAGCATAATTTTTTGTGATACTAGAAGGTTAACAATACCTACCTCATCAGAATACAAGGAATCTTTACTCTGAAGGTGATTGTCAGTATCATGGATGGATGCATGAGTCATTGAAATTGCACAAGCAAGCTCATCAGCTTCGAAGCCCCATGCTAGATGAAGCATGTATTAAAAAAACCCTAGGAGGTCAAGAAGAACCACATCGTTAGACCAACTGAGTGTGTACATAGGAATCTTGAGAAGTTGTTGGTTGTCCTGGCGAATCCATGGTGGTAGGTCTCACTTCTGAATGCAGGGAAGGCTCATGGTCGAATCCATACTGACCATAAAAAGAAAGACCAAACAAAACAAACAAATGGATGTAAATAAAAGTAGTTGAGGAAGCAAACACATGCACCTTAAATAATACGAATGGAGGATAATGGCATACATGTTCACTTCCAATTCGAAAAGCTATGCAAGGTGATTGAAATTACTCATCTACTCTGGGTCAAGCAATAATGAAGGACTAAGTCTTCCAATAGCAGAAGCAATTCCACCTGTTTGAAATCCACTAAACATTAAAAACAACATAAACAAAGAAATATACCTAAAATTCTTCATTTATAAAATCAATTATGTCGAAACCTTTTTTTTGGAAAAAAAAAACAAAAATTAGTTGTCGACTCAAAAAAATGAAAAATTGGGAGTCGCCACCAATCTTTTATTAAGGTGTGATTGGATCACCTAAAAATGACTTTGGTCTACGAATTTTAGAAAACGGGTCCGGAGGTCGGTTACGTATGATGAAGGATTAGCACCCTCATAACGCCCAAAAAATTGGTACCTAGTTAATTAATTAATGTCTTAATGTCGAAAATTTGAAAAAAATATAATCCTTAGCAAAAACTTAAAAACGTTACGTATTAAAACCCTTATCATTTCAGAAAAAGAAAATACCACACCCAATGCGTTAGGGCACGAAATTCTAATTTCCTCGAAAATGAATTAGGCCAAAATACTCGTACAATGAAAACTTAAAAGAATATCCATTTATTCAAGATTTAAGAAATTGCGGCCCAATACATTAGGGCACAATTCCTCCAAAATCCTAAACTCGGAATATTTCCTTTATTATTTTTTAGAAAAAATCTTCATTTCGAATAATCAATGCGTCACATCCAATACGTTAGGACACAACGTGTTGAATTCCCAATAATGAGTTCTTATTTTTTTTATTAAAGAGGAATGCTCGATTGTTAGATTTAACGAAGAAAATCGGAACCCAATACGTTAGGGCTCAATTTCCTTAAAAACCCTAAATACGAGCATTCTCTCAATTTTGAAAAGTTTGAAATCGAGTAAAAATGATGTGATGCTACATTAAATATACAATACAATAATAAATATTACAGCGTCATAGAAATAATATAAATAAAATGAATATACATAATAAAAATAATCACATACAAAATATCAAATAAAAAATATGCCAACATCAATTAATAAGCAAATAATTGAAATAAACAAAGAAGATGCATACATGTACACATAAAAATATATAGGTTTGAAATGATATCAAAATTGATGAAATAAATAAAACAAGTATATGTATAAATATGCGAAAAAATATTAGTTTTTTAAGGCA
This sequence comes from Gossypium hirsutum, assembly GCF_007990345.1. Taxonomy (NCBI): domain Eukaryota; kingdom Viridiplantae; phylum Streptophyta; class Magnoliopsida; order Malvales; family Malvaceae; genus Gossypium; species Gossypium hirsutum. Next base: position 14,629,247 of record NC_053442.1, on the reverse strand, counting down.
TAAATATGTACATAAAAATAAGTATACATATATATATAATAAATATAATTACATATGAAAATTAAAAAAATACAATTATATTATCAATTTTAATTGGTTTTAAGAAAAATATAAAAAAGGATTAAATTGGACAGCAAGTAAAAAAACTGGGGTAAATCCGCAAATAAATCAAGTCTGGAGGACTAAATTGAACGCGCGAATTACACAGAGGGGCTGGAAGGGAAATTTTCCCTTCTCCTCAAAACGACGCCGTTCACATTTGGATGAAATTGAAAACAATGATAAGTGAAAGGGTAAATTAAGAAAATAAAAAAAACTTAATTGTAAAAACATTAAAAGACGGAGGGGCTAAAAGCGCAATTTACCCCTCCGCTCAAAAACACGCGAATCCTAGGCCGGGTCGGGTCGGATTCGGGTCGACCTCCCCAAAACGACGCCGTTTTGGGCGTCTAGAGGCCCTCCAAAAACGGTACCGTTTTGGTACCGTATAAAAGCCCCCCATTCTTTCAAAAACTTCATTTTAAAACATTTTCAAAACAAAAACAAAAAAAAAACCATTTTAAAACTCTCTCAGCCCCTCTGTCCTCCGGCCACCGCGCCGGCCACCGATCTCCGGCACCGGCACCACCGTCTGCGGTGGCCTAAAAGGGAAAAAACCCCGGTTTGACCTTCTAGTCCCCTTGAGCCTTAATCCAGGCTCAAATCCCACAAAATATAAATGAAAGTGCCCCTAAAAGCAGGGAAACCTTTCGGCTTCCGGTCGTCTTTCATCGGAGACGACACCCTCGGCCATCCACGGCGATCTGGGGTTCAAAACACAGGTGGTTTCTCTATTTTCCCCTAGTTATTTTATTCGTACGTATATAATGGTAAAAAAAATAAATATAACAATAGAAAATAAATAACAACCTTTGATTTGATTTATGCTCTCTATATCGCGAAAGTAGTAGTTTTTATTTCTGATTTCGAAAATCGGGATCCTTGTTACAGTATGTTCAAAGGCTACTTATAGCCATAATAATAAAATAAATAAAGGAACAGATTTCCTTCTGATTTGATTTTCTATTCTTTGATTCCCTTTCCATTTTTGTGTTTACAGGTGAAGATTGCGTAGATTCAGCTTGGCTCGGTTGCGGCGCTGTTGAAGATTAGAAACCCTAGGGTTTCATCCTCTGTCTTGGGCCTCCGTATTTAGGCCTCTGTTTGTTTTGGTTTGGGCCTTGTGGCCCATTTTGTAACCGGACTGTTATTGTTATATTTTTTTACTTGGTACGGGCCGGGCATAAATTGGTCATTACAGTTGCCCCTTTTTGCTCGTTGTCGTGTAACGAAAACGGAGCAAAGACTTTAAAACGCCTAATTTTGCCCAGTCTTGTCGGATCTTGGTACTCTTCTTCTTCAAGTAGCCTCATTTCCTCCTACTGCATCCTTAGAGTATAGAAACTAATGCTTCAATCTACTTTACTGCAACTTTTATAGCTTCAACTTGATTTAGTCCACTCCTGGTGCAACTTCAGAGAGATAAGACTAAATACGATCTGCTCTCTGCAACTTTAGAGAGATAAGATCCAAGGTTTTAATCTACTCCACTGCAACTTCAGGAAGATAGGATTATCGACTTTAATCTACTTCACTGCAACTTCAGTGAGATAAGATTTGCCATCTTCAGTCTGCCTCACTGCTACTTCAGGAGGATAAGACTTGCCTACTTAGTCTGCTCCACTGCAACTTCAGGGAGATAAGACTAGATGCGATCTGCTCTCTGCAACTTCAGAGAGATAAGATCTAAGGTTTTAATCCGCTCACTGCAACTTCAGCAAGATAAGACTAAATACGATCTGCTCTCTGCAACTTTAGAGAGATGGGATCTAAGGTTTTAATCCGCTTACTGCAACTTCATCTAGATAGGATTTCGGGCTTTAATCTGCTCCACTGCAACTTCAGGGAGATAAGATTTGCCCTCTTCAGTCCGCCTTACTGCAACTTCAGGAGGATAAGACTTGCCTACTTAGTCTGCTCCACTACAACTTCAGGGAGATAAGACTAGATGCGATTTGCTCTCTGCAACTTCAGAGAGATAAGACCTAAGGTTTCAATCTGCTCACTGCAACTTCAGCGAGATAGGATTATCGGCTTTAATCTGCTCCACTGCAACTTCAGGGAGATAAGATTTGCCATCTTCAGTCTGCCTCACCGCAACTTTAGGAGGATAAGACTTGCCTACTTAGTCTGCTCCACTGTAACTTCAGGGAGATAAGACTCGATCTGTTATCTTCACTGATCTGCTCTCTGGGGAACATGACCTGTATAGTGAACCTAATTATGCCTAATGATTAGGATGACATAAAATGCATCAAATGCTCCTAACTAGACATGTGTGAATGACATTTGAATGAATGCAGAATGTCACTGACGCCTTTTGCTTGGTTGATATCTTCGAAAAAACACTCAATCAAATTGCCCCCCATTGTGCACTTTAAAGCTCAACCCTCTAGGACACAGAATTTGTACTATATTTCTTCTACCGTGACTTAAGAGTAGGAAAATTTGACTTTTCTTAGTCTTCTCCTATCGTAATTCAAGGATACAGATTATGAAATTTGTTTACACCACTCTCAGGGTGTCTTATCAAATGCTTATGCCCAAATGAGGAGCTTTCCTTCCATAGGGGACTTCTTCCTACCCCATCAACCAAATCTGAAAAAAAAAATCTTAATTTAGATTTTTTCCTTCTTAGGTTCTTTATCTTTTGAACTCGGGGTGTTTTAAACAATAGTCCTGTTTCAGGTTACTAAATTATTTAGAAATTCCCAGAGTAATATACCAAACTTCTTTTGTGAAAGTTTATTAGTCCATCAATCATTATTCTAATATGACATGCTTGCGCAAAGATAAAAAAATATTGAGTAAGAGATAAATTAATTCAAGAGTTTATTGATAGTAAGTGTCCTGAAAAGAAAAAGTACTCAAGAACAGCAAAGAATGAAGTATTTACAAGAACCAACAAATTTGGTACAAATAATATGAAGACTAGGTGCTTTGGATATCACCGCTTGAACTTCTCCATGCAAGCCAAGAACCCTTCTGAATTTATCATGTGTTTAGGGGATCTACAGTACTTTGTCGATGCCCCAAGACTCGTATATCCTTTTCTTGTTGACTTAAGTGAAGCGAGATCACCATATGCCCTAATCTGACAATGTTTGAGTCGTCCTTTTTAGGTTTTCAACTCAAACCCCCTTTGGTCTCAATGCGCCCTTTTCGGGTTTTCAATTTGGCCTCTCCTTTTTTTTAGGAAATCAGAGCGCCCTTTGCGGGTTTTCACTTTGACTCCTCTCTTCCTTCAAGTGAAATATTTCTTGACCGAATCTGAATTTACAGGATTCGGAAGATTTTTTCCATCCATTTCACTCAAAATCAAAGCGCCTCCAGAAAAAGCCTTTTTCACAACGTAAGGTCCTTTCCAGTTTGGCATCCATTTCCCTCTGAAATCCTTTTGTAAAGGGAGGATCTTTTTCAAAACCAAATCCCCTTCATGAAATTCTCTGGTACAAACCTTCTTATTATAAGCTCGCATCATTCGCTTCTGATACATTTGACCATGACGAATAGCTTTTAATCTTTTCTCTTCAATCAGGTTCAACTGATCATACCGAGGTTGGATCCATTCGGCCTCATCCAATTTTAACTCAGCCAATACCCGGAGAGAAGGAATTTCAACCTCAATAGGTAAAACTGCTTCCATTCCATAAACCAAAGAAAAAGGTGTTGCCCCAGTAGAAGTCCTGACAGATGTTCGGTAAGCCGAAAGAGCGAATGGTAACTTCTCATGCCAATCCTTGTAAGTTTCAGCCATTTTTGCCACAATCTTCTTAATGTTTTTGTTGGCCACCTCTACTGCACCATTCATTTTTGGACGATACAGTGACGAATTATGGTGTCTGATATTGAATTGATTACAGACTTCTGCTATTGTGCTGTTGTTCAAATTTAATGCATTATCAGATATAATCCTTTTAGGCATTCCATATTGACATATGATCTCCTTCTTCAAAAACTTACTGACTACTGACTTCGTGACATTAGCATATGATGCTGCTTCCACCCACTTAGTGAAGTAGTCAACAGCCACAAAAAATGAAACGATATCCATTAGAAGCCTTCGGTGATATTGGTCCAATGACATTCATTCCCCACATGGAGAAAGACCACGGAGAAGTCATCACATGAAGAGGAGAAGGAGGCGCGTGTATTTTATCCCCATAAATTTGGCATTTATGGCATTTTTTGGCATAATTAATGCAATCTCTTTCCATAGTGGACCAGTAATATCTGAATCTCATAATCTGTCTAGCCATGGTAAATCCATTAGCGTGCATTCCATAAACACCCTCATGGACTTCTTCTAAAATTTCCTTAGCCTCTACAGCGTCCACGCACCTCAATAATACTCGATCCTTTCCCCTTTTGTATAGGATCTCCCCATCTAAAGCATAGTCAATAGCTAGTCTCCTCAATGTCCTCTTATCATTCTCCGTTGCCTGATCAGGATATTCGTGATTCTTCACATATAGCAATATATCTTGGTACCAGGGACGATTATCATTCTCCACTTCTTCAATGTTGTAACAGTGGACTGGGATCTCATAAATACTAATTTGAATGGGCTTCATGTCCTCTAACTGATTCACTTTAATCATGGAAGCTAAAGTAGTAAGAGCATCAGCCATCTGATTTTCTTCCTGTGGGAGATAACAAAAGGTAATGCTGTCAAACTCTTCAATTAATTCCAGAACCAATCTCCGATAACGGATCAACTTGGGATTCTCGTTTCCTATTCCCCTTTTAATTAATATATTACCAATGCTGAGTCTCCATATACTTCTAGTATCTTAATCTTCCGCTCTATAGCTGCTCGAATCCCCATGATGCAAGCTTCATACTCAGCCATATTATTAGTGCAATCGAAGTCCAACTTACTGGTGAAAGGATGATAATCTCCATTCGGAGACACCAGGACTGCTCTAATCCCATTGCCTAGTGCATTCGATGCTCCGTCAAAGTTTAATCTCCAATAATGTTTTTTTGGGGATCCTCTTCAGCATTTGCTACATATATCAAATCTTCATTCGAGAAATCAAAGTCTAAAGGCTCATAATCTTCCAGAGCTCTGCTAGCCATAAAATCTGCTATCGCACTCCCCTTGATGGCCTTCTAACTTACATATACGATATCAAACTCAAAGAGCAAGATTTTCTATCTAGCCATTCTTCCATTCAATGCTGTTGACTCCATCATATACTTCAAAGAGTCTAATTTTGAAATTAGCCAAGTCGTATGATAGAGTAAGTATTGCCTCAACCTCTTGGTCGTCCAAATCAGGGCGCAACACAATTTTTCGATAGGCAAATATCTCATCTCACAATCAGTGAATTTCTTGCTAAGATAGTAAATCGCCTTTTCCTTCTTTCTAGTCGCATCATGTTGACCCAGCACGCATCCCATGGAGTTGTTGAACACTGTTAAATACAAAATCAAGGGTCTATCCGGGCTGGGTGGTGACAGAATTGGAGTATTGGATAAGTATTGCTTTATCTTTTCAAAGGCTTTCTGGCATTCTTCATTCCAGACATCAGGATTATGTTTCTTTAAAAGGCGAAATATGGGATCACATTTCTCGGTCAACTGTGAAATAAACCAAGTAATGTAATTCAGTCTTCCCAAGAAACCTCAAACTTCTTTCTGGGTGCGTGGTAGCGATAAATCTCGTATTGCTTTGACTTTGTCTAGATTAATCTCAATTCCCTTTTCGCTGACTACGAGCCTAACAACTTTCCTGACCTGGCTCCAAAAGTGCATTTTGTCGGATTAAGCTTGAGCTGGAACCTCCTTAATCTTAAGATCAATTTTCTCAAGACCTGTACATGTTCATCCTCTATTCTGGATTTGGCAATCATATCATCAACATATACTTCAATTTCTTTGTGCATCATATCATGAAACAAGGCTACCATGGCTCTCTGATATGTTGCTGCCGCATTCTTTAATCCGAATGGCATCACCTTATAGCAAAATGTTCCCCACAAAGTAATGAATATAGTCTTTCTCATATCTTCTAGATGCATCTTTATCTGATTATATCCTGAGAACCCATCCATAAAAGAAAACAGCGAAAATCCTATCGTATTGTCCACCAGAGTATCAATATGTGGCAATGGGAAATTGTCCTTTGGACTTGCTTTGTTCAAATCCCTGTAATCCACGCACATTCGTACTTTTCCATCTTTTTTAGGGACTGGAACGATGTTGGCTACCCATTCAGAATATTTGACCTCCTACAAAAACCCAGCATCAAACTGTTTCCTAACTTCCTCTTTTATTTTGAGCACAAAATCAGGCATCATTCTTCTAAGCTTCTATTGAATTGGTTTGCAATCCTCTTTTATAGGTAGGCGATGCACTACAATGTCAGCACTCAATCCTAGCATATCCTAGTATGACCATGCGAAGACATATTTGAATTCTTGGAGTAATTCAATGAGGTATCGTCTTGTCTTTGTAGAAATCTCAGTTCCAATTTTCACCTCTTTTCCTTCTTCCAAGCTCACAATTTCTACTGATTCTTTATGAGGTAGGATTTGCTTTTCCTCTTGTTCTACCATCCTCAACAAGTCTAAAGATAAACCACTATCTTCGTCACCTTCAAAGTCGTGCGATCCCTCTAAACATACGTTTCGTTCAAAATGGCACTTTGAGCTCGTAGCGGCGTCATTCACATCGTTGATACACAAGGACCTAATATGGTTACAAAAGAATGTATGAATTTATGTACCATTATTTGTGCAATAAAAGAATATATTTACTTGTATGGAAAGAATGAAAGAATATTTACTCGAAACAATTGCAAAGATGTATTTTATTAAAATAATGATGTTTAAACATAAGCCTATTTCACCAAAGAGTTCTTGTTATTTCTAGGCTAAAACAACAAGTTTGTTCTGAATGTTACTCTAAGACATTTCTAAAGACTTTAGGTATTTCTTCCGCAGTCCAATTATCTGGAACATTCCCGGGCTCATAAGGATGAATGTCCAGCCAGCTCCTCTCTTCATTCACATGCTCATGAATGACATTGATGTGCATATTTCCCAACGTCTCCTCGATGCTTTCCTCAACCGATTTCTTTCTCTCATGATGAATAACTCCTCCAGATACAAAATTTTTGGATATGTGGGGAATTATAATTAGCTCCCACTTAGCTTCCTCCCCATTTAAACGCGCCCTTCTCCCTTCCTGCCTTTTTTCTGTCTCATTCCTTCTCTGTCCTCTATCTGGCTTGTATCCTAAGCCAAAGTGATCCTGCTTTTCTTTCAGTATTGGAACCTCAGTCCTCCCTTGAAGATATCTCCCTAGCCCTCTTCTAGGTAAAGCTCATTTTTCCACCAATAATTGTAAACCCATCTCTGTAGTTTTGGATAATTTTGGCACCAAAATTTTGCTCTCTTCAGGAACAAATGCTGCATTTACAAACTCCAAAGATCGAAATGAGCATTCTATTGACTCGTCATTGGTCTCCACGTATGGCGTCTCATTGGATACAGCTGCTATTATATCCTCTTTGACTTTTATTGTCACTAGCCGACCATTTGACACTAACTTCAACATCTGATGTAATGATGACGATACTGCCCCCGCCGAATGTATCCATGGTCTTCCTAATAAACAATTATAGGAAGGTTTGATGTCTATTACAATAAAATCTACCTCATAAACTGTTGGGCCAATCAGTAAGGGTATCTCAATTCTTCCCATGACCTTCCTTTCTGTACCGTCAAATGCCCTCACTACATTTTGACATGTTTTCATGTGCGAACTGTCTATGGGTAACCTATTAAGTGTGAATAATGGCAATACGTTCAAAGCTGATCCATTGTCAATCAGTACTCCTGGCAAAATATGCCCCTTGCATCGTGTAGTGATATGCAAACCTTTGGTAGATCCCATGCCCCCAGGAGATATTTCATCATCATTGAAAAATATGAAATTATCAGCACTGATATTATTGACCAACGATCTAGTTTGCTGACAGAAATATCCTTGGACACATAAGTCTCATTTAACATATTCATTAGTGCATTTCGATGTACTTCTAAATTTAAGAGTAAGACTAGTACAGATATGCGAGCCAGTTGTTTATGCAACTGCTTGACAACATTATACTCACTATGCTTCAGAAATTTGAGGAATTCCACAGCTTCTTCCTCCTTCACTGGCTCAATTATTTTCCTTTTCTGCTCTCCTATTATGGCCCCTTTCATAGGTTCTGGTTTGGCACTCACACACTGGTCCTTTGTAGTCTCTTTTCCAGGGACAGTTGTATTGCACTCGTAGCTCCATGGAACCTTCCTACTGTCCTGATAAGAAAAGGTTGCAGGTTTCTTTATTATGATTCTTGGCATCACTGGCATTCTCACTTCATCCTTCCTTGGTCACGAGATGATGACCACAGGCTGCGCTACTCTTGGAACCTTCGAGGATTTGGATGTGCAAATACTCCATTCCTCCCTAACTTCCTCATAAAATTATATTTCTTTATTATCCATCAGGCCTTGAACCAGGGCTCTAAATTCAGTGCATTCCTTGATTTCATGTCCCTCCTCGTGATGGAACTCACAGTAATTTTCCATCCTTTCGAAGCTTCTTTCTGAATTGGAACAATCAATCCCCTTTTTACCATATTTCTCCAGACCCACCTCAAAGGAATTTTCACTTCTGCTATCTCTTCCTTGATTTTTCTACCCATGCTCTCACTTATCATGTTCACTTTGTTATGATTAGGTAACAGATTTTCTGTACTGGGCGAATCATCCAATTTAACCACACCCATGCTTATAAGTCTTTTCACCGGTTAACAGCCACTTTTTTCGGCTGATTCACTGTAACTGTCTTCGAATATGAACTTGTGTTGTTAATTTCGTTCTTTTTCTTCTTTGAGACCGCCCTTCTGTTACTTTCTCCAGCATCTATTTTTCCGCTTCTGATAGCATTTTCTATCATCTCGCCATTCATAACTATGTCGAAAAAACTTTTAGTAGCATTTCCTAACATATGTGTAATAAATGGTGCCTTCAATGTGTTGACGAAAAGCATCGTCATCTCTCTTTCTAGAAGAGACGACTGAACTTGTACGACAACCTCCCTCCATCTCTGCGCGTATTGCCTAAAGCTTTTGTCTGGTTTCTTTTCCATATTCTGCAGAGTGATCCTATCAGGTACCATGTCAGTCACATGGCTGTACTACTTTATGAACGCCTATGCCAAATCTCTCCATGAATTAATTTGGATACGGTTCAATCAATTGTACCACTTGGATGCTGTCTCTATGAGGCTATCCTGGAAGCAATGAATCAATAGTTGGTCATTATTGACATAACCGGTCATTCGTCTGCAGAACATGGTAATATGAGCTTCGGGGCTACTGGTTCCATTATATTTTTCAAACTCTGGCATTTTGAATTTGTAAGGGAGCACTAAATCCAGAACCAGACTCAATTATTTAGCATCCATCCCATAGTAGCCTTCTGCACATTCCTTCGCTCTAAATTTCTCTTCCAGCCATTTGTACTTTTCCTCTAGCTGTTTTGGCAATTCATCATTCATTTTCTCCTTTCCAACCGTCTAATCGAAATCAGGAATAGCAGGATTAACAAAGTTGGCTCCGGGGTTAGAGTCTGATCCTGCCTGGAGATTCATTAGCGTTGCAGTGTGACCTAGAGGATTAATGGTAACAGAGGACCTACGCGGGTATATCTCAACTTGTTGGGGAGTAAAGTCCGGAGAACAGATAAGTCCCTCATTGTCTCCTTCTTCAATATTGAGCACTGAGCTTTTTCCTTTATCAGTTCCTTTGTTGAACCATTGAGTTAACTGAGCCATCATACTCCCTTGAGATTCCATCATTTTGTCTATCATCTTTTGCTGCTCATTCATTTGCTTTTGAAACTGCTCCTGCATTTCCTTTTGGGATTGTTCTAGTCTTTCCATCCTTTGATCCATATCCTTAGTTTTCGATCAAGTACCGTAGCGGTGTTTAGTAGGCTGGTTGGTTTCCAGATTAACTGAGGAGTGATTTAAATTAATTAGAATCCCTTGATGTATTTCTTAATACATATGAAACAATGCAATGCATGAAATGAATACAGAAAGGCGTCAATTTTGATTCAATTCCATATAAGAAAACTTTACTAGAAATTAAATTTATTTACATAAAGTGAATTGCAAATAAGACTTTGCCCTAGTACCAAAAACTCTAATCTTTCTAAGTAACAAAGCTAATTCTTGTCCCCGATCTGATTCTAATTCATACTTCACACTCAGCGTGTCAGCCTGTACTGCTAAAGTCTGTATATGATCAGTTACTTCTCGAATCTGGACCACAACTTCCTCGATAAGATGATCTCTGCTTCTAAGTTGACTCTGAAAGTGATGAAGCTGTTCATTATTACGACTCTCGTTTGCTTTCAAGTGCTTGATCTGGATCTCACAATTTTGCAACACCATTTCTAGCTCTTCGATTCTTTTCTTCATTTCTTCAATCTTGCTCAAGCTAGCTTTCAACTCTTTTGCTAAATTTTGATTTCGATATTGAGGAAGACATCCTTCCAACACAACCATCCTATCCTTTAGCTCGTATTTTTCCTTTTGGCTTTCTGACAAACTCTTTTCTAAAACTTCGTTTCGTCTCTGCATCTCTTGAAATTTCTGTTCCCATCTATCGGCTTTGTCCTTTTCTTCTCGAATTTCTGCTCGCCACTGTTTTGAAGTCTTTCCTAGCCCAGTAGTTCTCATTGACAAACGCATTTTTTTATAATCTGTCTTCAGACTACCCAGCTCTTCTTCAGCCTTGTTTTTCTCTTTCTTTAACTTCTCATTTTCAAGCTTCTGAACGTCTATATCCAATCTTAAGTTCGTCTTTTCTGCCTCCATTTGCTCTATCTTTTTCTCCAAATCCGCATTTCTCCTCTCAAAATCTTGGCTTATGATTTCCAACTCAGAAGGAATGACTCGCAAATGCTCTTCTATTGATTGGTTGTCTTCCTGATTTAACTTAGGTGTATTATCATTAATCCTTCTAGCCCACCATTCATGATACTTAGGAGTTGTCATTGGACCCACAGCTAGCCTCTTCATTCGGCGAGTCTGTTTCCACGAACTAGACATCTCTTGAATCTTTTTTCTATAACCATCATCCTTGTACGAAAATTCACAATCAGCTATCCCTTGGGTCGCAGGTATAAATTGCCTTGACCTATATTACCTTAGTACCAATAATGGGGCATATCCAGCAACTCCCCAAATACCCAGCAAAGGAACCCAATCAAAACTACCACACTTATACAGGATCTCATCTGGAAGTAACCAAGGAGCTCTCCACTCAACGTCCTCCTCTTGAAGATTTTGAAGAATTGCCATCCACTTCTCATTCGAAATGTCGTCTCTCCTCGGTGTAGCGACTATCTCCTTTAGTGGTGAATAATTTTCAGAGAAAACCTGATACAAAACTTTATCCACCTTCCAAAAGTGACTGTGAAACCATGCGAGTAGAAGCTGTGCACATCCAATAAATCTACCTTCGCCTGTCTTCCGGCATGCACTCAATGACCTGAAAGTTTCTGCCAAAATTGTTTGAATCGATGTAACCTTCTTATCGAGCCGGTTGAATAAATCAGTAACTGCTTCATCCACATACCCCAAGGCTTTAGGGAAGACAACCAAGCTGTATATACTTAAAGCAAAAACATCTAACCTTTTCCTTACATCTGGGTGTGTGAGAATTACATCTTTCAAGCTTCTCCAAGGAACGCACTTACTATCCCCCTTTTGCTTAATTCGTGCGACAACCCACTACTCACTCATTCTTGTTACACTCATCAGCTTCTTTGAAAACGTTGGCACATTTACCGCTCTCGAATAGACCCTGTCCACTTGAAACTTTGAACATCGGAGTAAAGCCATATATTCCTCTATCGTAGGTACCAAATCGACCTTCCCAAACGTAAAACAGCTGTAAGCAGGATTCCACAACTGGGCGATGGCTTGAAACAAATGCTTGTCTACCTTTACATCAAGCAAATAAGGAAAATCCCCATAATTATTATAAAATAACTGTCTAACCTCATCATTCCACTGACCCCAGATTTCCTTCAATTCTTGCAAATTGTTTTGAGTTACACTAATATGCGTAAAGTCCCATAACTCTAATACATGCCCGTCAGCCAAACTATCACCCTTTTCTTGCTGCGTTGTTTTAGACCAAGTTCGGACAGCCGCATTGTCCTCCACTTTATCAAGAAACCCTCTTTCCATGATAAGCCTTCTATCTAGCAACTGAATATAGACTGACGCCTTTTATGATGAAATGAAATGCCAGTCATGCAAATAAAACACCAAAAGTCAGTATCACATAGGAACATAAGATATAATCAAGAAATAGTAAAAATCCCTAATTGGATATCTATTAGGGTTTAGTATAGTTCTACCTAGGGTGGATTCCTAAGGTTCATTATATAAAGTTTGGCTTCTAGGGTAAAGGTACCCGAACCAGTAGATTCCTCAATCCTCACCCATTATAGGCTCATATGGATCAAGTTCGGTTCAAGGGAATACATTTCCCTGTGGTTGCACGGAGATAAAAATCTCACGAAGACATAAGTACGGATGTATCCCGGAAGCAATCCACTACCCTACACGGAGGTGAAAACCTCACGAAGGCATAGCTTCTCACTCCCACTTAAAAGGGTAAAATTGTTCAACTCATGAAATGTATAAAGCAAACAATATTTAAGTAATAAGATAATGAATGCGAAAGGATGTCATGAGTTTTTTTTTTAAAATATATTTTTCTCGACCATAAGACAAAAATTAATCAACTTGGTGGCTCGACTCTCTTTTTTTTAAAAAAAATGTCCCCAATGGAGTCGCCAAGTTGTCGAAACCATTTTTTTGGAAAAACAAAAACAAAAATTAGTTGTCGACTCAAAAAAAATGAAAAATTGGGAGTCGCCACCAATCTTTTATTAAGGTGTGATTGGATCACCTAAAAACGGCTTTGGTCTACGAATTTTAGAAAACGGGTCCGGGAGTCGGTTACGTATGAGGAAGGATTAGCACCCTCATAACGCCCAAAAAATTGGTACCTAGTTAATTAATTAATGTCTTAATGTCGAAAATTTGAAAAAAAAATATAATCCTTAGCAAAAACTTAAAAACGTTACGTATTAAAACCCTTATCATTTCAGAGAAAGAAAATACCACACCCATTGCGTTAGGGCACGAAATTCTAATTTCCTCGAAAATGAATTAGGCCAAAATACTCGTACAATGAAAACTTAAAAGAATATCCATTTATTCAAGATTTAAGAAATCGCGGCCCAATACATTAGGGCACAATTCCTCCAAAATCCCAAACTCGGAATATTTCATTTATTATTTTTAGAAAAAATCTTCATTTCGAATAATCAATGCGTCACATCCAATACGTTAGGACACAACGTGTTGAATTCCCAATAATGAGTTCTTATTTTTTTGATTAAAGAGGAATGCTCGATTGTTAGATTTAACGAAGAAAATCAGAACCCAATACGTTAGGGCTCAATTTCCTTGAAACCCCTAAATACGAGCATTCTCTCAATTTTGAAAAGTTTGAAATCGAGTAAAAATGATGTAATGCTACATTAAATATACAATGCAATAATAAATATTACAGCGTCATAGAAATAATATAAATAAATGAATAAATAAAATGAATATACATAATAAAAATAATCACATACAAAATATCAAATAAAAAATATGCCAACATCAATTGATAAGCAAATAATTGAAATAAACAAAGAAGATGCATACATGTACACATAAAAATATATAGGTTTGAAATGATATCAAAATTGATTAAATAAATAAAACAAGTATATGTATAAATATGCGAAAAAATATTAGTTTTTTAAGGCATAAATATGGACATAAAAATAAGTATACATATATATATAATAAATATAATTACATATGAAAATTAAAAAAAATACAATTATATTATCAATTTTAATTGGTTTTAAGAAAAATATAAAAAAGGATTAAATTGGACTGCAAGTAAAAAAAACTGGGGTAAATCCGGAAATAAATCAAGTCTGGAAGACTAAATTGAACGCGCGAATTACACAGAGGGGCTGGAAGGAAAATTTTCCCTTCTCCTCAAAACGACGCCGTTCACATTTGGATGAAATTGAAAACAATAATAAGTGAAAGGGTAAATTAAGAAAATAAAAAAAATTAATTGTAAAAACATTAAAAGACGGAGGGGCTAAAAGCGCAATTTACCCCTCCGCTCAAAAACACGTGGATCCTAGGCCGGGTCGGGTCGGGTCAGATTCGGGTCGGCCTCTCCGAAACGACGCCATTTTGGGCATCTAGAGGCCCTCCAAAAATGGTACCGTTTTGGTACCGTATAAAAGCCCCCCATTCTTTCAAAAACTTCATTTTAAAACATTTTCAAAACAAAAACAAAAAAACCCTTTTAAAACTCTCTCAGCCTCTATGCTCCGGCCATCGGCCGGTCACCGGCCACCGCGCCGGCCGCCGATCTCTGGCGCCGGCACCACCGTTTGCGATGGCTAGAAAGGGAAAAAAACCCCGGTTTGACCTTCTAGTCCCCTTGAGCCTAAATCCGGGCTCAAATCCCACAAAATATCAATGAAAGTGCCCCTAAAAGTAGGGAAACCTTTTGGCTTCCGGTCGTCTTTCATCGGAGATGACACCCTCGGCCATCCACGGTGACCTGGGGTTCAAAACACAGGTGGTTTCTCTCTTTTCCCCTAGTTATTTTATTCGTACGTATATAATGGTAAAAAAATAAATATAACAATAGAAAATAAATAACAACCTTTGATTTGATTTCTGCTCTCTATATCGCGAAAGTAGTAGTTTTTTTATTTCTGATTTCGAAAATCGGGATCCTTGTTACAGTATGTTCAAAGGCTACTTATAGCCATAATAATAAAATAAATAAAGGAACAGATTTCCTTCCGATTTGATTTTCTATTCTTTGATTCCCTTTCCATTTTTGTGTTTGCAGGTGAAGATTGCGTAGATTCGGCTTGGCTCGGTTGCGGCGCTGTTGAAGATTAGAAACCCTAGGGTTTCATCCTCTATCTTGGGCCTCTGTTTGTTTTGGTTTGGGCCTTGTGGCCCATTTTGTAACCGGACTGTTATTGTTATATTTTTTTACCTGGTACCGGCCGGGCATAAATTGGTCATTTCAAATAACAAATGTAATAATAATACGAAGATAGAGTCATACATGATTATTTCCTAGTGATTGAAATTGGGAGAACAAATCATCCTATACTCGGGGTCAAACAATAATGGTTTTATGGGGGAGATTTGATGGAAGCAGAATGGCAAGGAGGCTGGAAGTAGGGGATCGCACGAAGGGGAAGAAGATGATCAACAATAGTGAGGGTCAAAAATGGGATTTCACATTTGGGTGATTAAAATAAATTCCTTTTCTAATGGCAATGACCAAATTACAAGTATTTTTATTTGGGTAACTAAGATGAAAGCGTCCCACAAATTTGTAACCAACTAAGTAGTTTACCCTATTCTTTAGTTCAAATAATTAATATTATTAACTATTTTAATTAAAATACTTATGTGAACCTTTAAAAATATATATTCTAAAAATAATTATATTTAAGCAGTTGGAATATATATATATATATATGGGTGTTAACCATAATAATTAAGAGTATTAGTTATTTAAATTAACTAGTTAATGATATTATAATAACAAAGTACCAAATTAGAATATGAAAAGCATATAGAGAATTTCACAAATTTAAGCATACCATAATATGACCTCAAACCTAACATAATCATTTCTGATAAATAAATAGATCGTTAGTGCTAAGGTGCTTGTCAGTTGTCTGTTAAGCTGTAGATACAAATACAATTAAAAAAAGTAAAATAACATAGATTAACATAAGAATTGGTTTTAAGTTTGGGAATTTCTTTTATACGTCGTAACCTACTATAAATCAATGATACAATATATGACTTAAATTTAACTCCCTAATTAAATTATAACTTTACTCCTATACACTCCATTAGTATCGCTATTCTAATAAGACTTCTCCTTAAAAGCTTAATTATATATTAAACGTGAAAACAATTTGTTTGTGGTCAAAATACACCTGATACAAAAAAAAATTTATGAATAAACAAGTGCTTTATTTGATTTGTATATCGACACACATAAACAAGTCTCATTTTAAATAAACCTTTTGTAGACTTGTAATCCTTAAAGTGTAAACAAAATAATCAACTTCATATAATTGTTAGATTTTTTTTGGTCAAAATCTTGCACAACCATCTAGTTACAATTGGAATCAGGAAGGCTGGAATGTGCAACTGCTGCTAACAAATTTTTTAAGGAAAAAATCGGAAATCATTCATTCAAACTAAGCCAACATATATGAGCATTATAAGAACTACTTGAGAGAACGGAAACAAGACCACAATACAGAACGAGATAACCCATCGAAGCAAAAGTCCGCACAGTAACCCAAAATATAAACATGGGACACAACAAACTAGTCGTCGCCATCACCCAAGCCGAAGCAAAGAGGAGATAGGACCTAGATAGGTGCACGAAGCTTGCTTCCGAGAAGCGTTAACTCCTCAAGAAACAAATCCAAGTTAAGTGTCACGAAACATGGGCTAAAAGCAAACAAAAAAAATAAGAAAAGAAACTGACTGAACAGTGAAGACACGCAGGCCTTGTCAGAATAACGAGACCACCACGGACCACTACAAAATCTCATTAGTTGTGGACAATGATGTTTATAAAAGGCCCTGCAGGACTTGGGTAGTGGTCAATGCTCTGATATTGTATACTTTTTTAAGATTCAACAGGATTAACTTGTTTGGAATCCGACATTCCTTTTTGAGATTCAATGGGGTTGGTTTAGTTGGTAAGAACCTGACATTTCATCCGAGACTGGTTTTAAATTTGATTTTCATTCCTGAAAAGAGATCTGCGGCATGCATGGCATGACCTTCCCTCTTAAAAACAAGGAGAATGAACTACGTAACTAAATACCATTAGTCATTAGATATGGGCCTATATATCAATAAATCCTGTTGGACCCTGAGGAACTGACACCGTCTTTGAATAAGGTGGACCTTGGCCCAAGCTCAAGTTGGACATGGATACCATCGTCATTCTTTTTAAAACACGAATAAATTCACACACACACTTAACAAGAACTCAGAAAGCTTATTCCTTTAAAATTGCCGATTCCTCTTCCCATTGAAGCATGGTTCTAGTATAATCCAATCCTATCTTATAGGTAAGTATACTTTCAACTCAAATCTTTCCAGTACGAAAGTACTGCTGAGAGTTAACATTGACTTTTATTGTATGGTTTCTCTTGGGAACTGAATTTTCTTCTCTCCAGTTTGGTGGGTTGAACATGGAGCCGCCGCCTACTGGTGAAGAACCCACTTCGTGGGATGAGCTATATAACATAAATTTGATTCCTTCTGAGCTGTTCCTCAAGTTTAGAAAAGAAATTCAGGGGTTTCGAGTTGGTGTCAATTTGGAGGTTATTTTTCTTTGCTCCTTTTTTTTATTACTTTTACAGTCTTAGGTTGCTCCCTCCATTCATATTATATTGGTGCCAATTCAGGGGTATGAGCCCATGAAAGGAAATTTCTTTTAGCCAATTCAACTTTAAATGTTGCTTTTTTACTTGAAAAGGGGTATTTTTTTTTACAAAAGATAATGTATATCATCCTGTACAGTTTGTTGTTGTTTTGAGCTGTTGAGTAATTGCATCTTAGTTTTGGTTCAGTTCTTCAATGCCCCTATGAATGATTTCCAAACTAAGCTTGTGCTGAAACCTTTATCCCCTGAACGGAGGTGGAAGTTTGCATATGAGCCTATAAGACAAGATGTACGCCTTATTTCCAAAAAGATCCCTGTCACAAAATTTCTTAATCTCCAGGTCTGCTCTACTTTACACAGATAAACTTTCTATTAGTGATAGAATATACAAGTCTATTCCAAATCTGACATTTATTGCTGTAGGTGAATTTATTTGTTTCTCATGCATGATTTTGCCTAGATTTTGCAATGGTTATGGTAAAATGTTTTGGAAATAGGTTGGCATAGGCCACAATTTCAAGATGAATGCAATTGGTTGGAAATGGAAGCTCACCACCTGTTTTGGTGGAGATGGAATTTCTCGGATTCGGAATAAGACAACTCTTGGCTTGGTTCCCGGCCTGGATTTTCGATTTGGGTGGAGGGCAGATTATGTTCTTCCAGAAGTTACTGGGCAAGTTCCTTGAACATGTATTTTAAGAATATTTATTTCACAAAACGGGGGAAGCAATAAGCTTATGTCTAATAGAAGAATCATATTTGATTTCCTTGATCTTGTATGAAGATATTCCAAGGAAACTGCAAGTCGATGGCTATTAGGACACATCTAGAATATTCATTGATGTTATTACTCATATGCTTTAAACATGACTCAGAATTTCCGAAATGTGTTATTGTCATGGTTCTCCTTGTAAATAGTGGCATTTTTGTTCCTTCACAATTTAATATGAAGACATGATTTCGTGATTATTCATAACTTATCATTAATACCTTGAATTTAACAGAGCTCTTGGTACCGATGAAGCATTGTTCAACTTGAACTCTGGGCGGTTGCAAGCATCATTAGATAGAGTTGAGGCCATTGTGACTGCCACATGATTGGTCATCAAAACATCAGGTACGATTATTATCTCATGATCCTTTTAGGAGCATTTAAGGTTGGTTTTTGACATGCTATAAATAACTGACAATTTGTAGGATATGAAGTTGTCAAGACCATAAAGACTTGTATCTCTGTTGTTAAAACTCAAAGTACCGGGAACTTTCTGCCATTGTTTGATCTCTGTGTTTTTACCTCTGCTACCTGTCTGACACAAACATGCTTCTTTTTCACGTAGTATGCTGAGTTGTTTTACATGATAGACCCTCACCATGTTGTATGGCTGCATTTAGATTAATTAGAATTCTTGGTTTATTTTCTTCTATACTAAACAGTTTTGCTTCGAAACATCAATCTTAGCAGGGCCAGCATGAATTGAAAGTGATGGGGTGGTTTTCCAACTCGGTGGCTTGTTTGTATAGCATTAAGTAGCCAGGGCATGAATGAACCAGATTTTAGAAATCAAATAGTTCCCTGAAATTAGATCATGTTCATGTTCATATAAGGAAATGGCTTTCATTATACTCCTTTTATTGTCTTCCCTCACTTGCCTTTTTATATGTTAGTTACTTCCATTGGGGAGTCTCCCGGTGAAATTACTGGTAAATCAGGTTATTTATACTGTTGAGGTTATTAGAGAGGGTTTGTGATTTGTCATGTTCTTTTTTCTCTTTGGATGATTGAAAACTTAGTTTCAAAATCCACAATGAAGCAGAAAAAGCTTCTAAATGGACCTATTTAAGGTATAGCCCTGTATATCAACAATCTTGTTGGCTACATAGTCCATTTACATTATTACAAAAGTAAGCTGGAGGCATTGTGTAGATATTGCTGTTGAATGCACCTCAGGTTCTTAACCTAGCCATAGGGCTTAATCTATAAACAAACTCATCCAAGCTATGAAAAGCCTTTGAAATTGTTAAGATAAAAGCATTTGAAATTGTGTAGAAATGGTTTGAACCGGACTAGTCGATTGGATCGGGAACTAGCCGGGGTATCGGTTTAGAGAATGGTATTGGATTGGTTGAACTGCGAACTGGTATGGACTGTTTGAACCGGTTTTTAATATATAAATTTTTATGAATTTTAGTGATTTTTTAATTGAACCGGTAGGATTGGTCGAATCAATTGGATCAACGAATTAGTGGCTTGATTAGTTTGACTACCAATGATCTAAACATGCACAATATATTTTTAATATCTATATTATAGTACAATTAATTTAATTTTTGTACTATATAAATTACATAATATGTAAAATAAAACTAGAAATTCTATATATGTGTGTGAATATTAGGTATGAAATATGTACGATAAAATAACATAAAATGAATAATGAAATGGGAGGTTTGATTTGAAACTAATTAATAATAACACATAAAATATGTATGATATTAAATAAAAAATTAAATTAATAAAATTTATTTTAAATATAAAGTAATTTCTGTAAGGTTGAATTGAAAAATTGCATGTTAAGGGAATGATAAATTGGATTCAAAATTTAAAAGCAAAACACTGTAGCATTGGAATCATTTTGAAAGCATGTAGAGGGAAAAGTAATAATTTAAAAGCTAAATACTACGTTAGAATCATAGTCGTTGTATCCTGCAACGCTTCCTTACAAATCCATACCCAAAAACCAATCTAAAATGGCTTCCTCTAAGCTTAGAAGCTCCTTTTCCTTCCTAAATCTTCTCCTGTCATCCTTGAACTTCATCCTCTTTATCCTCTCTGCAGCCTCTCTTGCTCCCATTATCCTCCTCAAAATGCCACCAACTTCACTGGGTGTAGCCTTCCTCATGGTCTCCTCCATCTCCCTTCTTTCCTCCTTCCTGGGCTTCTACTCTCAGCTCACCCACTTCTGCTTCATAACCCATGTTTCACTCCTCATCGCCTCCTTGATCGGCCAAGTTTTAAGCGTACTATCATTGTTTACAAGAGAGAAAGCTAGTCTCTCGATGCTGAAATCTCCGCGGGACATTAAAGAGGCAAAGGTGCTGGTGAGATTGGAATGTGGGATTTTGATGGCGATGTTGGTGATGCAATTGATGGTGTTAGCGGTGAGCTGCACGGTCCATCACTGTTGGGTGAAGGAATATGAGGGGTTAGAAGCTGAGAGAGAGGCGACTGCGAAGAAAAGGAGCAGGAGGTTAGCGAGGGTGCAAGAGGAATCCATGGCGAATGCGGCCAGAATTGCGGAGATTAAAGCCAAAGAGTTGGATGAGAAGACGAAGAGCAAGTACTGTCAGTGGGTGAAAACTGATTTTGAGGGCTGAGGCATGAGGAAAACAACCTAGTTGTGGGCTTCTTGTTGGGGTCACTGCTGTGGTGGCCATTGGATGTGTCTCACTTTTGTCGCCATGGTTTCTGATTGTGTGTAATGTAGTTTTTCTTATGTAATATGTATAATATGATGAAGCCTCCCACTTTACCTTGATGATTCTTCAATGTTTTTGGGTTTCGTTTTTCACCCTACTTCACATATTTTACTACCCAATTAAAATTTTACCATTACCGTTCTTCCATCAATTCAGGTTTTTTTTTTTAAATGATTTTAGGTAGAAATGGATTTAAGCATGCCAATTTTAGCCGGTTGATTTTATGATCCAAAGTAACTGAAAAAATTTACACCAATCACAAGATCTGTTGCATTTCCTAACAAAGGAATTTGTTTTTTTTTAATATAGGAAAATAAATTTTTACTCTAATAAAGCGTATGCAAGAAGTTGGATTTAATTAAATTTGAAAATTGAAATACCAAATGAAAATTTTGGAATTTCTTATAAAAACTAGCCAATAAATATATTTATAAAAATAAATAAGCTTTTACTTGAAATATCAAATGACAAAAATATGTTTATAGTAATTATTGATAGTATTTCGAGACAAGATGAAGTGGGCAACGAGGATGGGTGGTTTTGTTAGGATATTATTATGGGATATCTTTTAGGAATATCTAAATATATTATATATCTTTTGGTTATATATTTAAGAATATATTATATATCTTTTCATATATTTAGGAATTATCATATATCTTTCCTATAAATATTATGTATATTCTTAAAGTTTATGAAAAAGATTACCTTATTCTTGTTAGGTTTTCCTCGTTTAGTACAAGGCAGAAAGCTGTTGTAAAAGGTTGTCGGAGATGGTAGGAAATGGAAGAATGTCAGGGTAGGAGTTGGTCTAGGTGGAATGAGAGGAAGAAGAGTCTAAGAGTTGGTTTCAAGCTTAGGGCCTTGTATACTCTTAGTGTTAGTCCCAAGGTGCCACATGTTAAAACCTTATAGGAAGGTTAAAAGCAAGTGGCCAAGTGGTTTGCTATTATAGGTCTAGGTAGAGTGGTGTTTTGATGTGCTTTCATTCACTTTAGATGGGACATAGTAATTGGAGTCTAATGTCGCGGTTAATGAGTGGAGCCTTTTTGACTATTAACACAAGGGGTTCTTTTGAGTTATGGTTCCAAGTGTATCTTCTGAGAGGCGCTCTTGAGGGGTCCGCTCAAACTGATCATAAGCTCACTACTAGGTCCCAATAGTTGAGGTATAACAATTGATCCTTAGTTGAGAGGGGGTTATACAGTGGCCTCCCTCAAGATGCTATCAAGCTCTTCCTACTAATATCATCGGCTGTAGATTAAAAACCCATGATGAATGCACACAAAATGCCTTATGGAGGTCAACTAATTAAATGAGGCTCATTTGACCCACTTGAACTGGCCCCACTCATGGAACATATGGAGAAACACATCTACTTGAAACCTTGGTGGCCTAGTGGAACACTCCAGTAAAACTAGAGTTACCATGGTGAATATTGTAAATCCTAAGGGATAAGATTATATAGAGTTTAAATTCCTTAGGACTCTCATATTGTAGATAGGCTCTAATATTGACCGTCAATATAATTTAAATTGTACCGTTGGATCTGGGGGAGCTCAACTATAAATAGAGGTATTCCCTCTCATTTGTAATTATTTCATCATAGTTATTGGATATATTTGAGAACTTTTACTCAAACATATTGTGTGCATTATTTTTGGTGCCTTTTTTAGTTCTTTCATTGTTTCTTTGCTTTGAATTTGCTTCCGCTTTATTTCAATGCCTTGGATAATTTCCTTTGTGAATTCTCACTTCTAAGAGTAAGATAGGCTTAGGTGAATTTGAAGCTAAGGAATTGTTTAAGGCCATGTGATTTGCAAGCTAAAGTTCTAGCCCCGTGACAATTGGTATCGGAGCTAAGGTTCGAAAGGGTTGGTTGTAATAACGAAAGGAGTAGACAAACAGATTGAGCTTAGATAGACCCGTGGGAAAGGTAAGAAAAGTAGCAGATCGAGGGATATGTTGTCGGCTTTGGAAAGTTGAGTAGTCAATCTTGAGGAATCCATGGGTGATGTGAAGGAAACACCGATAAGCTAAACTTGATCAAAGAGAAACTAAAGGAATATTGTATGGAGGCCCTTAGTTCCAATATGGATGCATTACAAGCGCTCCTTAATACCATTGTGGGTAAGCTAACGAAAAATAATGATGCTCTTGAACCTGGGATGAAGTTATGAAGGAAGAAAATAAAGCCACAGTAATGACTTTAAATACGAGAATTGAAGAGCTCGAGGGAGAGCTCATGGTGTATTTAATTCTTATGGGAAAAAAGGTGTTAGGTGCAACATCAAGCCATAAGATTGATGTCCTCAAACCAAAAAAGTTTAACGGAGCAAGGTCTGCGAGGGATGTGGACAACTTATTGTAGGAAATAGAGTAAGACTTCTGTACCATAGGTATAAAAAATGATAATGCTAAGGTAAATATTGATTTTATGTATTTTACTAATGTTTTTTTTTTATGGTGGCGTCATAGGTCCATAAATGAAAAGCGGCGTAGGATTAAAATTGGGACTTGGGAGGAGTTCTAAAAAGAGTTTAAGGAGCAGTTTTACCCTCAATATGCCAAGAAGGAGGCTTAAGCCAAGTTGTGTCGGTTCTCCCAACAAGGTACAATTAAGGAGTATGTGAAGGAGTTCAGTAAACTGATACTCCAAATTAAAAATTTGAGTGAGAAAGAGACATTTTTCTTTTTGATGGATGGGTTGAAGTTGTAGGTTAAACAAGAATTGGAACGTCAAGGGGCCCAAGAACTATCCAAAGCCATGATCGTGGCAACATCCTTAATCGAGCCTAAAAAAAATGAAAGACAACTTCGAGTCTTCTAAGCCTAAAAAAAAGGGAAATGGTAGGAGAGATGAAGAAGGACAATATGAGAATAACAACGATAATTGTGGCAATGGGAAACCACAAAATGCAGGACTGCCCACAAAAACTTCTTATGTTGTAGTCCGCATAAAGTGCAGGACTGCCCACAGCGATCCAAGTTCACCACAATCAATAAAGAAGAAGAAGCAGAGCCTGAGGAGGGTAGGCTATTAAAGCTTGGGTCAATAATACTCAATTCCATTATAGCGAATAATGATCACAAGCAAAAATGGTTAATGTTTATAAACATCGACATTGCAGGTCGAAGGAGGAGTGCTCTTATTGATAGGGGGCATTTGATTTATTCATATCGGAGAGAGTCGTGGGTAAACTTGGTCTCTCAATTAGCAAATTGACTAAGAAGATCAATACTTTAAGTTCCATATATTATATATCTTTTCATATATTTAGGAATTATCATATATCTTTCCTATAAATATTATGTATACTCTTGAAATTTATGAAAAAGATTACCCTATTCTTGTCAGGTTTTCCACGTTTAGTACAAGGCAGAAAGTTGTTGTAAAAGGCTGTCGGAGATGGTAGGAAATGGAAGAATGTCAAGGTAGGAGTTGGTATAGATGGAATGGGAGGAAGAAGAGTCTAAGTGTTGGTCTCAAGCTTGGGGCCTTGTATACTCTTAGTGTTAGTCCCAAAGTGCCACATAGTAAAACCTTATAGGAAGGTCAAAAGTAAGTGGCCAAGTGGTTTGCTATTATAGGTCTAAGTAGAATAGTGTTATGATGTGCTTTCATTCACTTTAGATGGGACATAGTAATTGGAGTCTAATGTCGCGGTTAATGAGTGGAGCCCTTTTGACTATTAACACAAGGGGTTCTTTCGAGTTATGGTTCCAAGCGTATCTTCTGAGAGGTGCTCTTGAGGGGTTCGCTCAAACTGATTATAAGCTCACTACTTGGTCCCAACAGTTGAGGAATAACAATTGATCCCTAGTTGAGAGGGGGTTATACAGTGGCCTCTCTCAAGATGCTATCAAGCTCTTGCTACTAATATCACAGGCCACAAATTAAAGCCCATGATGAATGCACACAGAATATCCTATGGAGGTCAACTAATTAAATGAGGCTCATTTGACCCACTTAAACTTGCCCCACTCATGGAACATATGGAGAAACACATCTACTTGAAGCCTTGGTGGCCTAGTGGAACACTCCAGTAAAACTAGAGTTACCATGGTGAATATTGTAAATCTAAAGGGATAAGATTATATAGAGTTTAAATCCCTTAGGACTCTCATATTGTAGATAGGCTCTAATATTGATCGTCAATGTAATTTAAATTGTACTGTTGGATCTGGGGGAGCTTAACTATAAATAGAGGTATTCCCTCTCATTTCTAATCATTTCATTCATAGTTATTGAATATATTTGAGAGCGTTTACTCAAACACATTGTGTGCATTATTTTTTGTGCCTTTTTCAGTTCTTTCGTTGTTTCTTCGCTTTGATTTTACTTTCGTTTTATTTCAATGCATTAGAGAATTTCCTTTGTGAATTTTCACTTCTAAGAGTAAGATAGGCTTATGTGAATTTAAAGTTAAAGAATTGTTTAAAGCCGTACGATTTGCAAGACTAAAGTTCTAGCCCCATGACAATTGGTATCAGAGCTAAAGTTCGAAAGCGTTGGTTGTAATAACGAAAGGAGTAGACAAGTAGATTGAGCCTAGAGAGACTCGTGAGAAAGCCAAGAACAGTAGCAGATCGAGGGATATGTTGTCGGCTTTGGAAAGTTAAGTAGTCAATCTCGAGGAATCCATGGGTGATGTGAAGGAAACACCGATAAGCTAGACTTGATCAAAGAGCAACTAAAGGAATATATTGTGGAGTCCCTTAGTTCCAATATGGATGCATTGCAAGCGCTCCTCAATACCACTATGGGTAAGCTAACAGAAAAGAATGATGCTCTTGAACCTGGGACGATAGTTATGAAAGAAGAAAACAAAGCCACAGTGATGACTTTAAATACGAGAATTGATGAGCTCAAGGGAGAGCTCACGGTGTATCGAATTCTTATAAGCAAAAAGGTGTTAGGTGCAACACCGAGCCATAAGATTGATGTCCCCAAACCAAAAACGTTTAAGGGAGCCAGGTCTACGAGGGGTGTGGACAACTTATTGTGGGAAATGAAGTAATACTTCTATACCATAGGCATAAAAAATGATAATGCTAAGGTAAATACTGATTTTATGTATTTTACTAATGTTGTTTTTTTATGGTGGCATCGTAGGTCCATAAATGAAAAGTGAGGTGGGACTAGAATTAGGACTTGGGAGGAGTTCTAAAAGAGTTGAATGAGCAGTTTACCCCCAATATACCAAAAAGGAGGCTTAAGCTAAGTTGTGTCGGTTCTCGTAACAAGGCGCAATTAAAGAGTATGTGAAGGAGTTCAGTAAACTGATACTCCGAATTACAGATTTGAGTGAGAATGAGGCATTCTTCTTTTTGATGGATGGGTTGAAGTTGTAGGTTAAACAAGAATTGGAACGTCAAGGGGACCAAGAACTATCCAAAGCCATGATCGTGGCAACATCCTTAATCGAGCCTAAAAAAATGAAAGACAACTTCGAGTCTTCCTAGCCTAAAAAAAAGGGAAATGGTAGGAGAGATGAAGAAGGACAAGATGAGAATAACAATGATAATGGTGGCAATGGGAAACCACAAAATGGGAAGGGGAAACCTAATAATAAATCGAAAGAAAAGAAGAGTGATATACAATACTTCTTATGTTGTGGTCCGCATAAAGTGCGGGACTGCCCATAACGATCCAAGTTCACCACAATCAACAAAGAAGAAGAAGTAGAGCCTGAGGAGGGTAGAGTATTAAAGCTTGGGTCAATAATACTCAATTGCACTATAGTGAATAATGATCACAAGTAAAAATGGTTAATGTTTGTAGACATCGACATTGCAGGCCGAAGGAGGAGTGCTCTTATTGATAGAGGGCATTTGATTTATTCATATCGGAGAGAGTCGTGGGTAAACTTGGTCTCTCAGTTAGCAAATTGTCTAAGAAGATCAATACTGTAAATTCCAATGGAGGAAAGATGAACGTCAACAAGTGAAATTTATTGAATTTTGATTAATGAATAAAATAAATGGATGAAATTGTAAAAAAAAAAGAAAAGAAAAATGTAGATTATTCTACAATGGAGGAAGGCTAAACGACAACAAGTGAATGGATTTTTTTTTTGTAAAAAATGGTGAAATGATCAAATTATACCTTTATATTTAAAATTTAAAATAGTTTATTTAATAATCTTATTATAGGTTCTGATTATATCTGTTCATTTTAAGTCCATGCCTAGAACTATCCATAACCCCTCCCCAACCCATAAATAGGAGGATAATGTGCATCAGTGCACTCGAACCCACGTCTTTCTGCATTGGCAACAATGCTTATGGCAATCGAGTTAAAAATCAATCGACTAAAATTTAAAATAGTTAAAAGTGCATTTTTGGTCTTTTTACCATCAAATATTGTTTTGAGCATTTAATTAAAATAAAAGAGATACTTTGATGGGAGAAATATGAGTAATTGAATTGAAGTTTAAATATTAAATTATAACCATTAGTTTAATTAATTAAATGATAAATAAATGAAATAGATAAAATAGAAGAAGCATTTAGAAGAAAGAAGAAAAATCATTCTCTTCTTTATATAAACCTAGCATGGGGTGCATAGAAGTGAGAGAGAAAAAAATATATATAATTTTTTATTTTATTCAATTTGACTCTTTTTTATTTAAAAATATTTTCTAGCCTAATAATTATTTAAATTTTTCTTTGAAAATAAAGTGAAATTTCAAATCCAAAAATAATTTGAGAGCCATTTATCATTGTAAATCAATTGTGGAAGCTTAAAATGGATGTTGGAAGTGGAAAAGAGCATAGTATGTGCATAAATTAATGGAGAAATTAAAGTAAATTGTTTAAATTATTATTATGTAAGAGCTGAAGTGTATAATTTGATGCAGTTTTATAAAGATTAAATATGTGGATTTAATGGAAATATTGTGTTAAAAGTTTGGAAAGAATGATGAATGATTTTATGATTGATTTGGTAAATTTATTAAGTATATGAGAAATTAAAGTTGTGAATTTACATTGATGAATGATTATGTTATTCATGATGGAGAAATTTTATTGTATGAAAAAGAATATATGATGATTATTTGGAATAAGGAAAATTGGGACTTAAGGACAGTGAGAAACAATAATTGATCAATTTAAATAGAATATTTAGTAAATCAAGTAAATGATGATTAATTATATTAAATAGATTAGAAATGATTGGTACATGTATAGAATTAAAAAAAATCAATGAATAAAGTGTTCAATTTTGAAAAAAAAACACAAATAAGGACAAAATTGTAAATATTTCAAAACTTGAGTTTGAGAAATGAACTGTAAAATAAGAAAATCTTATTTTTAGGGGTTGAATTGTAAAATTGTGTAAATTTGAGATTTTACGGACTAAATCATAAAAATTGTAAAATTTAAATTTTAGGAACTATTTTGTAAAAAAAACTATAAAATCTTGAGTATAGGGACTATTTGGTAAATTTTGAAACATTTAATATAAATATGAACATAATAACTACATACTTGATTCCTTGTAATATTTTATAAATAAATATGCACGAAATTAAATAATAGAAATTTGAAATTGGTAAGTTAAGAATGGTTATGATTTGTATGTGATTTGGAATACTTGTTTGAGTTGTGTATATGAATTTGTAATGAATTAATAACAATAATCTAAATTAAATCTTAAGGCCACGAAATAAGCTTGGACAATGAACATATGTATAAATTTTGATGTCAAAGTCAAAATTGAATTTTAAAGGTTGAGATTGAGTTCAATGATAATAAATTAAATGTCTGAATATTATGGAAAATTTTAAAAAATTTTAATGTGATATTCTTTATCCGGATCTATTACCGAATCGAATAAGGGGTGTTAAGTCTCAGACTGAGAACCACTATAACATGGCGGGGGAGGAGGGAGTGCACGATTTTCTTCCATCAACTGTAGTGAGACAATATGGCATTGCCTAGCTATTTGCTAGTCGGACTTCATATACCTTTCTTTGAAGAGGGTAAGGAATTTGACAGTCATACAAAATGTGGCCACGATCATCCTGGCCATTCTAATGATAGACTTGTCAAAGATGACGTTGTATGCAGTCGGATGGTCTACAATGAGGAACTCGACCATCTCCGTAACGGTATACTTATCATCACCTAAGGTTACCGAAAGGGTGATTGAGCCATTGGCTGCGGTTTGTTGCTTGCCAAAACCATAGACAAGACTAGCTTTCTTCAAAGTTGAATCATTAAAAGTCCACTTGGTGGAAGGCCTTGGTTGTAAAGATGTCTATTGAACTCCCAGTATATATGAAAATCCTTTCCATTTGGAACGAGGTAATAGTAACAGAGACTACGAGAAGGTCATCACCCTCAGCATGTAATACTTTTTTTTATCAACTTCTGAGAACTAAACCTGCCAAGATGGAGATGCCTTGGGCTTCTTCAGCAGAGCAGTAATACTAACAATTTTAACACTAAAAGTTTCAATTGATAAAATTATTAATAGCAACAATTAGTGGTTGATTCTCTCTCTCGCTAGTGATGAATTTATACCTAAGAATCTAAACGCACAATTTTTCATTTAATAACTTTTATTTTTCAATCTCAAATAACTATTAAAAGCACATAATGAAATCTCGATTTTATTCAATTAAGCTTAATTGAATCGAACCTACTTGATAGATTGCCTTCTCGATTTATTCTATTTTAATTTTCGAGAATAATTTTTTTTCTGATAAGACATAATTTGAAAAGAAGTTAGGAGGTCGAGAAGGCACTTTTGTTTGTCTGTTGGTTTTGTGAACCAAAACGGAGTTTTTTTTTTCATTCCACATTTCTTTCCATTAATCGTGGACTGAATTACATAAAAATATATTTTCTTTTAAATTGCTAGATTAGACCATTTTTTGAAAATTTACGGGATTAGACCGAAATAACGAAAATGCAAAATGCTTCCAGCTGAAAGCATTTTCCCCGAACGGTCACTCCCAATGACTATTTCCTCCAACGACTATTTAACTAGTCGTTGGGACCAACGACTCCCCCCACCAACGATTATTTTATTTTCTATATAAACCCCTATTTCATTTTTTTTCAATTCAATCTCAACTCTCTCTTACATTCTCAAATCTCTCTCAATTCCTTCTTAATTTCTCATTCAAATTTTATTTCTCTTTCAACTCTCTTTTTTTATTCAAGTTGTCCTAAGATTTTCGTAAATTATTTCTTCTATTACAATTTATTTTGTGTTTTCCGAAACTAGCAATGGAAAAATTTTTAATTCGTTTTGATGACAAGTACATTTTGGTCGATCAATTGCAAATGATAAGAAATTTTTCATTATATTTAATAGAGTTTAATTTAAATATTTTCTTGTTATATTGGAATTTAATATTTTTTTATTTTTTTATAAATAGGTGGAAGATCCAATTTTGGAGACGTATATTCATAATCTACCTGCTCCTCCATCGCCCTTAATCGAGCCCTACTTGAGAGATGTCGAATTTTTGCACGTGGCCCTTATAGGTAATGGGGTAAATTGGACCCGACATTTGTAAGGG
Organism: Gossypium hirsutum; assembly: GCF_007990345.1. NCBI lineage: Eukaryota > Viridiplantae > Streptophyta > Magnoliopsida > Malvales > Malvaceae > Gossypium > Gossypium hirsutum. The sequence goes on along the minus strand of NC_053442.1, from coordinate 14,598,509 downwards.
CGTTGGTAGAAAGGTGGCGACTTGAGATGCACATATTCTATCTTCCATGCAACGAGTGTGCTATCACTTTAGAGGACGTGCAATTACAGCTCGGGTTAATGGGTCAGTATGGCTAGGTTAGTTTACGCAGCCGATTGGAGAGATGTATGGGAGGAACTTTTGGGGAGAGTTCCTGAAACAATTTATAGAGCTCGAATAGACTTGAATTGGTTAAGAACAAATTTCGGTGGGCTCGATAATGATTCAACTGAAGTCCAAAGAGAACAACAAGCTCGAGTGTACATCCTTATGGTTATCAGGGGGTCTCCTAATGCCCGATAAGTCACAAAATCTTGTCCATCTAAGGTGGCTGTTAAAACTCATCAACTTTAAATAAGCGGGCAAATTCAGTTGGGAGTAACCATGTTGGCGCCACTGTACTGAGAGATATGTCGGGCGACAAGACCACAAAAAATTAAAATTGGTAGTTGCATGCTACTACTGCAATCATGGGCATGGTATCGACTTCCATTATTACGTCCTCAAGCAAACTATCCTTATACATTCCCACTCATAACAAGGAAAAATTCATCAGATAATATATTTACCATAATTAAATTATTTAAAATTTAAATTATTATGCTAACAAATTATTTCAATAGGTGGAACCAGGAGCCGAGTTATACGGGACTACTAAATGAGCTTTGAGATATACGTCTTCTTTAGACCAATAATTAGAAACGGAAGTATGTATTTTTTAAATTTAAATTATATAATATTAACGTAGTTGATTTGAAAATTAGTAGTATATATAACTAAAATTTTATTATTTTAATATAGTTTGAATGGATGCCATACTCCGATCCGGCAATTCAAGAATGCATCCGGTCTGAATTTTTTATGAATCCTAACATTTGGCACGTGAATGTGTCATTGGTAGTGCACGCTATTGTGGTGATCCACAAGTCGGATAGAGTGCTGCAGCAATTTGGGTTTAGACAATCAATTTCACTGACACCCCAAGACACCGAAGATCTGCATCATATTGACTTGCGGGGGAGAACGAATAAGCATTGGCCTACATTCCATGCGCAATATATCAACATTTGGAACAATAGGTACAACATTTTTACCTACTCGCAAGGCCATTTTCGCTCCAGAGTTAGCCTGCAATTCGAAGTACATGCCATGGTTTAGGGTCCATGACAAGCCATACCTACTAGCGGAAGAGACGAGGGGTCAACAACAGCATACGATGAGGCCACGACATGTAACAACCCGTTTCTAATGAAATTTGAATAGTGGTTTCGAGACCACAAATCTGAGGTCAGAAAAAAATTTATTTTAATATTATTTTATAGTTTACAGTATGATAGAAATATCGTATAAAAATTTCGTTAAGAAATTTTACTGGTTACATGTCTAATATGACAAAAAGGACTAAATTGCATAAAGTGCAAAAGTTGAATTCTAATAGGTAAATGTATTAAATAGCTATAGAATTTTAAATTGGAGGTCCTTATATGGCAAATAGACCATTTAAATTAATTAGTAGATAAGAATGATTATTCATCATTGAAAATTTAATAAATTAGTAAGGTTAATTTTGGAAAGTTGATAAAATAATGATGATAAATGAATTAAATAATTTTTATTATCATTCATTCTCATCATCTTTCATCAAAAACACATGGAAACCCTAGCCATGGAAGTTGAGTTCAAGCAATCTTATTTTACTTAATTAGGTAAGTATTTTTGTCTCATTTTTAATGATTTTTATGTTTCCGAAATCGTAATAGCTTAATCTAACTATCTCGAGGATTAATTTGCAAAATCGTTAAAGTATTAAGGTTTTTCCATGGATTAGTATAGTTGAATTATGAATTTTTATGGTAGAGAATGAAAGGTTGTTGTTAGATAAACAACTTTTGTAAAGAGAATTTTGATAAAATTATCAATTAGGGACTAAATTGAAAAGATGCTAAATTTATGGAAAAATTATGAATTTCATGAAATACATGGGCTGCTATTGATATATATGAAAATTCGGCTAGGCTTGAATAAGGATTAAATTGTATGAATTTCATTTTCTGAGCCTAGAGACTAAATTGTAATTAATTAAAAGTATAAGGGTAAAATGGTAATTTTTTCAAAGATGTGTGTTAGATTGAATTGAATATGAACTATATTAAATTGAGTTAAATTCATTTGTATAGATCCAGATAGACCTAATACGTAGTTAGATCGAGGTAAAGAAAAAATATCGGATTAGTACCCTTCGTATCTACATATACTTATCGAAGTAAGTTCGTGCAACTAAATTGTATATTTATATGTCTTAAATTGAATATTATTTTGTGTGATTTGTATAATTGCCATGAATAATTATTGATCACATATTCGACAAGTACTAAGTCCCATTTGAACCTTAGAAATTCGAAGGATACAAATGACATGTCATTAGGGTTCCCTAAATGGTTGTGGTCTTGCATGTGTTGTGGACACACCACAACTCTCATGAGCTTCCCGATTAACAGCTCTCTTGAGCTTCTCGATATTTAGCTCACATGAGCTTCCCGTTATACAGCTTACATGAGCTTCCCGTTATATGGCTCGAAAGAGCTTCCCGTTTATATGTTTGTATGAGCATACATGTATATGAATTGACAGATTTCAAATTCGTACACTTCGTGTGTACTACCCGTGTTTCCAAAGATATTTTAAATGGTTCAACAAGCAATGTTCTGTTACGAGGTAATATGAATTTGATATTAACTACTACCAATATGTATATACATGATTGAAGCATGAGGTGGATGATACATGTATGTGAATCTTGCCTAGTGATTATGTACATCTATGTTTATTGGTTATTGAAAGTGATACATGACTAACATGTTGAAGATATGTGTTTAGGCTTTTGGGAAAAATTATTTGGATATGTTTTGTATGCTTACCTTAAATGTAATTGAATGATATGTTAATTTCAGTGTTATACGAACTTACTAAGCTTAAAAGCTTACTTCGTTTTATTTTTCCATGTTTTATAGTAATCCGGAAGCTCATTTGGGTTGGAAGCTGATCGAAGCTAAATCACAGTATCCATCGACTCTTTTGGTATTTTTAGTAAATTAATTCCGGTTATAATGGCATGTATAGGTTATTTTGGTCAATGTTGGTATATAAATGTTTTGTTGAAACTAGCCATTTAAATGGCTTGTGTTTGGTATATTTTGGTGTGTATATAAGTAGCCTTAACATGTTTAGAATGTGTTTAGAATGGTTGAATGATGGAAAATTATAGGTATATTGAGAATTGGTTGATTTGTTATATTTAGCAAAATTATGCACATATATATTTGGTTATCTAGGTAAATTTTGGAATTTGATTGACATGTTTTTAGATTGTCCTTTGAATTGCCTATGGGCATATTGGTTGTATGTTGAAATAATACATGTTTAAAACTTGATTTTAGCTTGATTTGAATACCTTGTTATGGCTTATTGATGTGCAAAAAAATGTTGAGTTAGGTTAATGACAAATTGGGTGAGAAATGTGGCTTGGATAATGACCTATTTTTACCCACACGGGTAGAGACACGGGCGTGTGTCTCAGCCGTGTATGACACACGGCCAGGTGACACGGCTGTGTGTCCCCTGTATCTTTAAAATTGTGCAAGTCAGTATGCTCAATACGGCCTAGCACATGGGTGTGTGACTTGGCCGTATGACTCAAGTCAGAGAGCTCATAAGTTTGGACACGAGTTGGGACACTGCCGTGTGTTCTAATTTCGAATATCCACACGACCTGCCCACACAAGCGTGTGCCCCCTGCAACTTTGAAAAATTTCAAAATTTTTTGAAAAATTCTTTGAGTACCCGATCTAGTCTCGACTTGTTTCTAACATGTATTTTGGGCTCCGATGGCTCATATAAGGGACAATATGTTTGATTTCGATTCATTTATGATATGAATGCTATATTATATGAAATGTCTTATTATTGATCTGTAAATTCTGGTAATGCTCTATAACCCTGTTTCGATGACGGATTCGGGTTAAGGGTGTTACACGATCGGCACTTAGACATCCAAGGTTTAGCGAGTCGGGTCCATCGTCTACGCCTACGTAAGAATTGACACCGACGACCGCACCAACCCCAGCCAGTATGACTCGACTTATTCTGGTGCTTATACTAACCCCGTTGTTTTTATACAAGCATCATTATTCTGCCACATTTTTCTATTTATTCTTCAATGTCAAGTTTTGTTTTTGGACTTTCATCCTTGGCATATTACATGCTGATGCCATCAACATTTTAAATGGGGACGACACTGACGACGATGTATAGGTCATTTATGTTTGGGGCACCGATTGGGAGTCCAATCGTTATGTCGTCAGTGTCTGGGACACAATATAGTTATACCTCTATGATGATGGTGTTGCAAACACTTCCGAGATCATTGTTCTACCAAGATAGACCATATTTGCAACCACCTATTCCTAGATCAGAGGATACAGGATGACAACCAAGGAGCAACCAATCACAATAAACTACGGACGAATGCAAAGAAGATGAGAACTTTCTAACAAAGTGGTGAACCCACCATACAACTATGTTGTTGGACTCTCGACTTGTTCTTCCGTACTAGCCTCTCGAACTAGAACGTATGTCGACCTCTGAGGGCCTTCATCTATCGTTTCAAACTCCATATATAATTCAAAAAATGGTTATTCACTATCAATATGCATTTGCACCATCGCTTTCAACCTCCTCACACCTCTGGTATCGAAAATGTCATATCTAACGGGGTCGACTAAAGCATAAAATTGATATTTAAGTGGCGATACTCTCATCTAGTTGAATTCGATAATTTTTCGCCTAATTCTTCCATGCAGTTCCAGTAATTGTATGTTCGAGTTAAAAGCCAACTGCATTGTGTTCTCTGATAAAAAAATGACCCCGTTCTTGGTGTCACACAATTCACTGTTGTAATAAAACAATAACATTAATTCGTCCATTCATTTTCAACAAAATAATCTATTCCAAATGTTCGAAACGAAAACATTATACAAAAAAATAGTGTTGTAATTAAATATGAAAAACAAAAATCGATCCTTACTTTATGCAAATTAGGTGGTAGCTCCAAATTATGCCTTATGTGCGAACTTCTCTTCTTCTGATCTTCTTACAATTTTCTTTGCTCATAAATTCCATATGCCACTCAATGTTGAAATAGATTGCTTTTATAGACTCAGGGGTGAGTGGCAATAGATTCAAAAAAATTTCCCGGGCTAGTGGGGAGTTGAAATTGCCAGAGAGAAAACGCTCCACGTAAGATGCATTTTCAGTGCATTGTAAAAAAAAAAGCCCTAAAAGCGCATCCAGCTAGACATGTTTTCTTGCCATGTCAGTTGAAAACTCGTCCAGCTGGACACGTTTTCAGTGCTTTTTTTTATAGTGCACTAAAAACGCATCTTGCTTGGAGCGTTTTCTCTTTGGCAATTTCAACTCCAAACTTTTCCCACTCACCCATCAGATATCCTAGAATATATTTTTTGAACCTATATGAATGTTAAAAAATAATACACTATAAATACGAAAAAGGCAAGCGCACCTATTGAACAATAGTATAGCTATGGTGAGTAGAGAATATCGTATCAATGAGGACTAAAGTACTAATAATTACCGTCTTCTTATTATTTAGCCGACAAATTGGAGTGATTGTGTTTTAATCTAAAATTACTAAACTAATTTATCTAAGAACGAAACAGAGAATGAAATAGGAAAATAATCGAAGATAACCAATGAGATAGACAATACCCAAGAAAGAATCCACCTAAATTTCACCTATTATTATGAATCTGAATTAAACGATTTATTCACTTGTTACTTGATCCATAGAAATCCCTAAATTATGTTAATATCTCTTTCGAAAGTAATAACAATTGACTCTAGGTTGATTAATTGAAATCTTTTTCTAATTAAAACCCCTATTGTCGCATTAACTCGATCTATGGATTCCCTTATTAGATTTTACTCTAATCTGGTAGATTTATGTCGTCCTATTTCTAGGATTGCATGCAACTCCACTCAATTATACTAGATCTACTCTTAAACAGGGAGTTTTGCTCCACTGAATTAAGCATATTAAACATGAATTAATATCCCGAAAATATTAACACAAGAGATTAGCACACGTAATTAAGAATAAGAATCAAGTATTTATCGCGTAAAACATACATTAAATAAAATGATTCATCATAGGTTTCATCCTCCCTACGTATCTAAGGAATTAGTTCATAATCCTGAATAGAAACATCTCAAAGTCAGAATAACCACAAGACATAAAGAAATTCAATAAAAATTTGAAAGAAATTAAAGAGAGATCTTCAATCTTGATGGAGATCCGCTTCCAAGTTGGTTCCGATGGCATTTTTCAAGTGTTTTCTTTGATCTTCTTTGCTTGCCCCCTTATGTCTTTTTCTAATTGGTATTTATAGATTTTAGAAAGGTCAAAAAGCCTAAAAATTGAGTTTTTCTGTGTATTTTGAAAGCAGGGTACGAAGTCATGTGCCAGCCCGTGTGGAAATACCCAGGCCATGTGGCTCCTGAAAACAACTTTATTTGTCCGATTTTGGCTCGTTTTTTGCTCCTTTCGGTCCCAAATGCTGTCCTGAGTATAGAAACATGAACTTAAAGGATTAGGAGCATCAAATTCACTAATTTTCATAATTAATAATCCAAAATCGTATTAAAAATGTGATTAAAATATGTTACTTTTATAGCTTATCATAGTCTCATTCTTAATGCCTTTTAAGTGATTATTCGATATTAATGGTGAATTTTATGCTCCTAATCTTTTAAATTCATATTTTATACTTAGGAGAACATTTGGGAGTACAAAGAGTGAAAAAAACAAGCAAAAACCGAAAAATTAAAGCAAGGTACAAGGGCTACACGAGCTGGACCATTCCACATGGCTATGTGTCAAGCCGTGTCGATTTCACGAATTGCACTCCGAATAGCGAAAAAAATGATTTTTAGGTATTTCGGTAATTCTAAGACCTATATATGACAAAAATAAGAAGATAGTGGAGAGTCGTTAGAGAATAGTCAAGAAAACAACTCGAAAAATACCATTAAAACCAATTCTAAAGTAGATTTCCGTAAAGACTGACGACTCCCAGTTGATTTCTTAGGAGATTATAATGAGTTTCTTTATTTTTTTCGAATATACTGTATTTTGGATTTTTTATTTGCTAGCATGAACTAATTTTCTAAATACCTAGGGAGATGAACCTATGATGAATTCTATCTTTCAATTTTTATTTTACGCAATAAATACTTAGATCTTGTTCTCAATTATGTGTGCTTAATTCTTGATTTGATATTTCTAGATTATTGATCCATATTTGATGTACTTAAATTAGAGGAAAAGTAAACCCTGTTTAAGAATAGATCTAGCGTAATTGAGTAGAGTTGCATGCAATCCTAGAAATAAGACAACATAAATCTACTGGATTAGAGTCAAATCTAATAGGGGAATCTATAGATTGAGTTAATGCAATAATAGGGGTTTTAATTAGAAAGAAATTTCAATTAATCAGCCTAGAGTCAGTTGCTCTTATTCTTGAAGAGAGATATTGGCATAATTTAGGAATTCTATGAATTAATAAATTAAGTGAAGAAATTGCATAATTTAGATTGATAATGACAAATGAAATCTATGTGAATTATTTCCTGGGTATTGTTTTGCTTTTTGGTTATTATTTAATTAGTTTTCTAATTTATTCTTTGTCGCGTTTGTAGTTAATTAATTTAGTTAATTTTAGTTTTAAATCAATCACTCGAATTTATTGGTTAAATAATAGAAAGACGGTAATTACTAGTACTTTTAGTCTTCTTGGGAACAATATCTTTGCTCACCGTAGCTATACTATTAATTGATATGTGCACTTGCCTTAGTCAGATTTTTAGTTGGTTTATAATTGCATAAAAAACTAAGATTTAATCAAACCGAGTAGTTCGAGTTTTGATTATGAATCGAATTTAATTTCACAATTTGAATAATTCGAATATACAATTGGTGTAAATATAATACTTCTAAATATTGAATTAAATCATTATTAACTATACATCTAAAAAATTATATATAAAAAAGAATAATCTACAAAACTCTAACCCTAAGAAAAAGGAAATGCTACCTCAGCTGAAAATGTTTTTATTATTTTGACTTAATCTAATATTTTAAAAAAGAATCCGCGTTTTAAAGAATCCGCTTTTTCTTTATTTATAATTTTGCCGTAAAACGGTGTGCTTTGCTCTGTCTATTTGGTTATGATAGTTGAAATGTGACAGTGTAGCAATTGACCTGCTAGGCAATTGGAGCCTTTAACTTGGTGCCATATCAACCCCTTCCACGTGTCAAAATCTCGACCCACATTTATTGTTTCACATAATTTCGTCTTATCCGCTCATTCGCAGTGGCCCACCGCTGCACACTCAACGCGTCGCCACTTTCTGTTCCTCCTTCAACACATTTTTTAAAGTGATTCCTGTATAATTATATTGATAATATAATAGGTTGTGATTCCTTTTCACTTCAATTTTCCTATTTTGATTTTTAAGCTTCTAATTCCATTAATTCAAATATATATACTCCAAAGTTGGGATTTTCTTTTCTCTTTTTCCTCTTTCAAGTAAAGAAGGAAATAGAAATTTTCCGGGAAAAAGAATCCAGCTACCATGTCAACCATTTCGATTTACAGAACAGAATTCTTGACTTTCTCTACCAATGGACCCAGACCCCGCCACAAATTTCAAAGGCTTTCCCTTTCTCCATTTATGTGAGTTTTTTTCTCCTTATTCTCCAGGAAACATTTAGCTTTTGAAGCCGGTTTTATTTGCTTTTTTTCTTTTTTATTTAACAGAAAAAGTTTAGGGTTTTCATTTTTCTTTTATGTTTCGGTATCGTACCTTTTTATAAATTTAATGACTTGTTTGGGATAATTGATTAGGAAAATGGATTCTAAATCAACCGAAAAGGTTCCAAAGGAAGAATCTTCTATAAAGCTGCAAACGTCTTCAATTCCTCAGCTTGAAAACCCGAGGCCGTCTAATCTAAGGTTTGACCGTCTACAACCGTCGGATCAGGAGCTGAACCAAGATAGCAGATTAGAATTTGGAAAATTCGTTGCAAGAGAGGCCGTTCTTGATGAAGAATTATGGGTATACATACACGCCTTTCCTAAATCCTAACCCTGTATTCTTTTTCTTCCCTTTTTCTTATTTTATCAAATGGAACCTTTTGGTGCTGATGATTTCGTTCTGATTTTGTGATAGACAGCGGCATGGCTTAGAGCTGAAACTCACTGGGAGGATCGACCAGGTGAAAGGTAGAGATTGGAATTTTTTAAATTATTCTTCTTTTATTTTTTTGAAGTAAACGAGACACCCATTTGTTTTTTGTTTTTTGACTTATCCAAAGAAATGAATCATTGACATTGAGGCCTTATTTAGTACCTATTTATGGAATAGAGAGATACAGACGCAGAGCATGTGGCTCGTTTATGCAAAAAACAAAAAAACAAAAATTTGACCTAATTATAGAAATATGTAATTGGTGAATTGAATTGTTTCAAAGGTTTACTGTTGGAGGTCTATCAGGATTGAAAGAAGATAATTCTATTAAGATGTTGACAATGGGCTTTGGATTCAATTCCCTCATGAATTGATGCTTTTTCTTTCCTGCTAACTTGTATGAGTGGATATGGCGATATGGGTAGTGGATACACCTGATTTTAGCTATTCCTAATTGTACAGATACGTTGATAACTTCAAAAGGAAATTTGCTGAGCAGGTAGGAGAGAATGACTCTGCTTCTCGTAGTTGCTTATAAATCATACATATGGAAATTGGTTAAATATATGCTTAGAAAGTTTGCTTACTTTGTAGGAGTTCAATGCCATAAAAAGGCGATACAGTGGGCAACATGGGCAGACATATACATGTGTTGTCACGGTATGATGTTTTTACAGCACATCTCTTTTCCCAGATTCTTATTCCTTTTCATGTGTTTGTTATCCCTTTTGGGTGGGGAATTACATTAATTAATAGCTTCAGCTTCTCTGTTTGTCTTCATTACTGGGATATTACATACAGTTCCTGTGTTGTTTTCTTTAGATGACGAGTCCTAACAATGCTTTGAAATCAAATTATCAGGTTAGGAAGGAGGAGAGAAATGTCAAGCGCACAGTGCTGAAAAGTGTGGTAGGAACCCTTGATTTCAGCATTCGGCATTTGTTGCATGGAGAGTCTTTTCCCGGGGTACAGTGCACATTCTTTTTATATTTACTATTCCTTCATTGATCTAAATAAATAGGTTATATGTTAAGATAATTGTGAACCTAACCTCTTGCAGGAACGTGAAAAGCATCTGTTCTGCAGCATCAGCAGAACTAACCTGAATAGATATATTTATGTTTCCAACCTATGTGTAGCAAATCAGCCCGTCGACAAAGCATTGCTAGCAATATGTTGTATTTTGTTATTGAATCAGCGAGATCAGAAGGTAAAATCACAAACTTGTCCTTTAGAATCACATAATCTGATCCAAATCAGTGGGAAAACTCCCCTTCTAAGTTGGTCATTTGGTTGCAGGTGTGGAACTGGTTTATGTGCATGTTCATAGAAGCAATGAACCTGCTCTTGAACTGTACCAAAAGATTGGTTTTGAGGTAATACCATTTTATCCACTCTTTTTTTACTCTTTTATTACATTTTGTGCTCCTGTCAGTTTCCACATGGGACTGATATGTACTTTTTTGAATTCATCGTCAGATGGTTGAAATGGCAAGCTCTCAGTTGTTAAAACAGCAGATGTACTTGCTTTGTTATAAGACATAAAATTCCTGTTGAAACACAAACCCAGGGGTTCCTTTTTTTTCTTTTTTTGAATGAAAAAAGGAAACCCTTACAGCTTTTGTAATCTTTAAGAGGATTATGAATGATTGAGAATGGGGAAGGTTTAGGCCCCAAAAATGTAATCTCCTCCTTCTAAGGGGACTTTGTGTGTGTTGATTTCCAAATCGAAAATTGTAACTGCTATGGGATTATTTTTCATGCTTTTTCTTTGATGTTAAAAATACAGTGAAATTATGTATGGTTATAATTACCAGGAAATACATCATTCATTTTTGGCAACATGGATATGGTTCTAGTTCTGATTCAGATTCATTCCACACTCGTCCACATAAAGACTTAAAATTTATTTTGTATATTGAAGTTGCAACAATTAAAGTGAAAAAGAAAACATACATCCACAAGGGGTACATAGCTAAAGCCAGGAAGGTTGTGAGAAACAGTGGAATTTGATGACTGAACAGCGCCTGAAGTCTTTCTGCACTTGGGTATTGTCCTGATGACAGTTGTTCATAAGCAGAGAAGGTAACACTTGGAATAGAGTAGTCCCTTTCTGGCCCGCCTCAGCCTGTTTATCTGATACACGCCTGATCGCCTGTTCTTTTGTTTCTTGCTCTTGTCCTTTTGACTAAGGTAAATACTAAAATAGTATATACATTAAGTCATTGTTCCCTGTCATATGTACCATGTGGTGTTCATGACGCTTACCGTGTTTGGAGCGTGTATTTTTTCTTATCATCTATGCAGTGAAATTTGACTATCAAGTTAGTTGAGAGTGTTTTACTTTAATATAATTCTCAGTTTGAATATGATTAATTTTAAAATGTAAAACATGATAAAAATATGTGATTTTACAAAAAGTAATGCAAAAAAAAATATAAAGAATATGGGTAAAATATAATCAAATTTGGGTTGTTGATTTCTTGCTAAATGTGATCAACATGATGAATCTTTTTCTGTTTTCTTCTATCCAAATATTGTAAACTAATATGGTATGAAATAGATATACGACGACAGTAAAAAAGTAATTTAGTTATTAATTAATGATTAAACTAATACATAATTAATTTTTTAATGGTAATGTGATATGATTTGAATGAAATTAATATACGGTAAGGTGACATAATTGTTTCAATTAATGTTTTCTCAAATGTTTTTATCTCCAAGATTTCCTGTTGCATCTGAGAAAGTATTGTAAAAACCTATGATTCTACGTTATCTCTATCCCTTTTTAATAGGAGAATAACAAATTAGATTTTTTCTTCTGATTTTCATCCTCTTTCTCTTAAAAAAATTCAAATCCAGCTAAAAATCAAGGAGGAAAAAGTTGATTTGTCATCTCCTATTGGAAAGGGATAAGGATGACGTAAAATCACAGTTTAATACAATCCCTTCTCCTAATAATCTATGTTGACCTCATCTACCCACATCAATTCCTAACTTTGTTTCGTGTGAACTCAAAAATGGATTTGAACGATAGGAATAGCAAGTTGATTAGTTTGAGTAATGACTGTATTTTCTGCTTGTAAGGGCGCTGAATTGGTTCAACATATTAATTTCTGTATATTTATATGAGCTTCCACTTGATCATGACATTTTGTTTTTTGAAATTATTTGAACATTCTATTAAAATGTTCTATTGTATTTCATCCAATTCCAGCCTTATTTTGCTCACACTCCGCTACTAACATCAATTCTGGATTAATGGGAGGAAATGTGTAAAAAGAAATTTCAAGATTTCTTTTTTATACAAGAAGTGAAGTTTTTATTTGTTTATTTAATATAATAAGGGTGGGTTTAGATGGGTGGTAGGATATGTTACGGTGTGCTTAGTTTACTTTTTGCCTCACACTACAGTATTATTACAGTATCTAATCTCATCACCACCGCAATTTTTATACTAATCACAAGTAAATGCACTGCCATCCAAATCCACCCTAAGATAATGTCAACTTCTATTTTTCAACTCAACTTAAAATACTGCAAATAATGAAGACAATTCAGTATCAAGTCAACTCTTTCCTTTTTTTTAAGAAGAATATAAGCTTAAATTAAAATATTAAATAAGTATCTCATTCTTTCCCTTCAAAAAAATATTATCACAATGAAAATGATTTTTTTTATATAAGTGGAGGATAAGGATTATCTTTAGATTAAATTTATGATTCAATCTAGTTCAATCATGGATTGATGTCTGTGGTTGGGAGTTCGATCCTCACTTATGGAAATGAAACACATTTCTTGATTAGTCATTTACTTATTTAAAAAGCACCTGAAACAAAAGAATTAATGATTGTCGTGGAGTGAATACCCTAAAATCCCATGTAAATTAAGATTTCATTTAAGCTGAAAGCTTTTACTATTATATCATGGCTTACTCAAACAATCAAAAGACACTTATAAACTAAAATACTACCAAACATTCCAAAAATATGGTTTGATGGTTTCTTTTGTTGTTGGTGGGTGTTAAAAATTAGTCAATCATGCTGCTGAGATATTTTTGGTTGAAGTGCATGCAGCTTGTAAACATGTTGAAGCACATATCCTCTTGCTTTAACAACAAGGTTTTTGTTTAGTTACATTGTAATTAAACTTAGTTGAAAATGAACAAGCTGATGACAACTTGATATGTTTAGGTGTTGAATGACTAGTTTTAAGTGGCTTGTTTATGTGTACAAGTAATGTTTATCAAGTTACTAGGCTACTTAGTGGTAGTAGGCAGTATTTGCTGATGTATTTGACTATAAATGTATTGTTTTCTTATTGAATGAGTGAGAAAAATGAGCTAAAATCCATAAGCTTCCTTGCTGCACATTTGTGAGCAAGTAAAAATATTTTTTGCATCTTGCTGCCTTGTCCTGTGTCTTGTTTTTCTTTCTTTGCTCTTCTAAATTGCCAACAATTAGTATTAAAGCTTTTATGATCTTTGAAGGGTTGTTTTCTTGGAAAGGCCAGGCTCAACAAATGGTATGTTTTTTGTATTAATTTTTTTATTCTGTTTCTTGTTAAAAAGAAAGAAGTTATAGCATGTCATTAAGGATTGCTTGTAGAGAAGACAACAATAGCTCAACCATATGAGACTCCTAAACAAGCTTGGGATAGGTTGTGAAGGAGGAGTTTCAAGGAAAGTATGTGACCTATTCAAAGTGCAACTGGTGATGAAAGCAAAAGTGCAAGCTCTGCAAAGTACAAGCTCAGCAAGATGTGTGAGCTCAGCAAAAAAGAGCTAGCTGTAAAGTTGTGAGCCATCAAAGTACGAGCTCAACAAAAATGCGAGCCCTGTAAAGTTGCGAGCTTGTTGATGACAATAAGCCAAGGTGCGAGCTTGTCAAAATGAGAGCTTATTGAAGACAGTAAGCAAAAATGCGAGCCTGTCAAAGGTGCGAGCTCAGCCTAGTGCGAGCAGTAAAGTGTGAGACTGTCGAAGAGCTCAACAGAATGTGAGCATGTTGAATTGCAAGCTAAGGTGGCGAACGGTCTAAATGCAAGCCCGTATGGATGCAAGCCAAAGTGGCCGATAGCCTAAATGCAAGCCCGAGTGGGTGCAAGCCAAAATGGCAGCCTGAAGGCAAGCAAACTATACTTGAGAACTGTATGTGCAACAAGAAAGAAGACTGTAATAAACAAGGGAACAAGGCAAGATGTGTTTGAAGGCAAGTTGCCAACCAAGGCTGTTAAAGAGGAAAAGACTCCATTTGCCAAGGTTGAAAATGAAGTGCTTGAGCAGGGCCAGCTTGAAATAAAGTATCTTGTGACTGCCAAGCTTAAAAATTGTTGAATGATTGGTATTCGCAGTGTGAAGACCAAGGAGGAGTGTTGAAAATTGGTCAATCATGCCGCTGTGATATTTTTGGTTGAAGTGCATACAGCTTGTAAACATGTTGTAGCACGTATGCTTGCTGTAACAGCAAGGTTTTTGTTTAATTACATTGTAATTAAACTTAGTTGAAGAGGAACAAGTTGATGACAATTTGATATGTTTAGGTATTGAATGACTAGTTTTAGGTGGCTTGTTTGTGTGTACAAGCAATGTTTATCAAGTTACTAGGCTACTTAGTGGTAGTAGATAGTATTTGGTGATGTATTTGACTATAAATGTATTGTTTTCTTATTGAATAAGTGAACAAAATGAGCTAAAAGCCAAAAACTCTCTTACTGCACATTTGTGAGCAAGTAAAAATATTTTTTGCATCTTGCTGCCTTGTTCTGTGTCCTGTTTTTCTTTCTTTGCTCCTCCAAATCGCCAACATTCGGTTATCCAAAGTGCACAACGTGCGTTGGAAATTTCAAACAAAATTTAATATAATGGAAATGATAATGCTGACTTTGGGGGATTTTTACCTAAATATTACAAAAAAATAAAAAATAACCAAAATATTATATATATTTTTATTCACGAAAATATTACAAAAAAAAACAAAAAACAGAAAAAAAGCCTGCGTGATGTGACAAGAGACTGATAGACGGCACCGATGGTGCCATTCCCATTGGCGGCACCGATGGTGCCATTCCCATGGGCGGCACCATTCGTGTTATAAACACGAGATCCGTCCAGCTGAAGGAGAAAAATAAGAAGAAAAATAAGAGAAAGAGGAGGTGCTGCGGAAAAAGAAAGAAAAAGAGAGAAAGAGAAGAGGAAAAAAAGGTATTTTTTTTAAAAAATAATTGATTATATTGTTATGTTTTTTGTATAATTTTTATTATTTTTTGTTGTTAGTTTAGTTATTAAGATTAATAAAAACTGAAATTGATAGTTTTAGTTAGTATTATTATTAGTTTTTAGGGTTTAGAGGTTACTTAGTATTATTGTTAGTAAAAAACTAGTATTATTATTATGGTTAGTTATTATTTTTAGTAAAACCCTAATTATTATTGTTAGTTACTATTATTTTGAGTATAAAACTATTATTATTTTTATTGTGTTAGTTATTAGGATTAGTGGTTAAACGATGTTCATTTACAAAATGATAACTGAAAAAGTATGAGCTTAAGGATGAAAAATTGCATATTGAAACATTAAATTTTTTTATTTAAGTAATTTATTTACCGTTGGAGATTTTTTTTGAGATTTTGTTTATTTTTTGACAGATTGAATATTGAAAATGGATGATAAGTTTTTTGTATGCGTTTATTTCGATGGAGTCATCTTGACAACAAGTGTTGGATGTGTATTTGAATTTCGGCAACAAATAGTAATGAGATTTAATAGAAATGTCTCGTTGGATGAAATGAAGGCAAGGATTAATGCAAAAATTCTTAGACATTGTGGGAGAAGGATATCAAAAAATTTCTACAAGTTTCCAGTTTCGACAAATCAGGTCAAATTCACCGAAATGGAAGCTGTAAACGACGAAGACGTGGAGACAATGGTCGCTCTTTACTATGGGAATGAGAGTGACAAGAATGCACCGATTCACTTATTTGCTGAGTTAGCCGGTATGGAGAAAAATGAAGATCTCAATGCATCCGATGAAGAACACGGAGCTCAAGAACCGTGGATGGTGGCTCCAATATCATACATTGATAGTGAATCGACTATGGGTGGGATCGGTATCGATCTGAATATTACACCCGATATTGATGTGGTTGGTGGTGAAGAAGAAGGTGGTAGCGATCATTGGGATGAAGAGGTCGATAGTGACAGTGATCCCAATGTGGACGATGTACCTGATGATATTGACGATGAAGATGTCAACAACGATGAAAACATTGACGCTTCTTTGGTTGGGGAGCAGATGCGGCGTATTTTGATGTTGGATGGAAACATCCGATGATTTTCGAGCTTCTCCCAGATAGAGGACTACGGAGGAATCCAAGAGGTCGTCCGTAATCAAGCAAAATCTGTAATGAAATGGACATTAGGGAGAAATCTGACGGTAAGCGTTATGGATTATGCAGGTTAAGTGGTCATAGTCGGAATAAATGCCATCAGGGAAACTTTCATGTCGGACAGTCATCCGGATCGGGTCAGAATTGACCTAATGCTGTAAACTTTATATGTGTAATGATACAAAAAGTATAATTCATTAGAAATAATAAAAATTATTTAGCTTATGCTTATGCTTAAATTGTATCCAAATTAAGTTATAAAATAGTATATGGAAATTGGAATTATTAAAATTATATCGAAAATGGAGGCATTTAACCTTAAATTAGCTTTAATATAATGCAAAATTAAAATAATTAAATTTATACAAAGAAGTTTCATAGTAAGCATACATCCTATTAGAATAATTAAATTTATACAAAAAGTATTGACTTTGTAATGTACAAAAAGTGCATTAAACCCCTAAAATTGATGGTTCGATGGTATGGTCCTAGGGGTATACCTATTCGGAGGTCGACAGTCACGTTGTGGGTGTTCGCGACGACCAACATCATCATTCGGCGCAGGTGGGGGTGTGGCAAACAAAGAGGAAAAATCTTGTGGCTCGTTTGGCATCGACGAACTTGAACTGGAAGGAGTCCCATGATGCTGCGGATACGGGTTGGACGGGCCGGGCATGCCGTACTGCGGCGGGTAGGATCCAAAGAGTTCAAAATCGTATGCATATTCGCCCCCTGAGAAGCTCGAAAAATAGTCACCACCCGCCAAATCCGGATGATAGCTAGGTGAATCCACATGTGACTGTGATTGTTCGGGATCTGGCTGGGGCTCTTGCTCGGGCTCTGGTTCTGGAGAATAATATGCCACAGGATCCGGATCTATCGGGGCCGCTGTGTATGATCCCCCAGGTTGCTGCATGTACGGGAGGACTACAGCCGATTGGCCTCCAAGTATATATGGCTTCCCGCAACTATAGTACCATTGTATGTACTCTAATGATGGTTGCAATTCGGAAGCCATAACCATCTGAGGTCTTCGACGCAATCGATCGTTCCACAGTGCCACAAATTTTCGGTGCTTAATTCCCCAATCCAACATTAGTTTTCCTCTCTTATTCATGTCGTGAACTTCCCCCACCTCGCACGGCGAATCCGGGATAGGTTAGATGCAGCCAAACTGTCGTAGCACCCGATCTCCGTGATACCACTCGACCATGTTGAAATTTATAATTGGTATGTTAGTGCACCATATGTGGGAATGAATGTATGCAGACGAGGGTACCACATCTGTAATTTTCGGCCTACGGTATGGCATCCATATAAACTGCATGATTAATAATATGGTTATAATTAGCCATAACGTGTGAGTAAGATATAGAAAGTATGATGTCATGAATATTAGAATAGCAGCTTACCTCTTCTCGGGTATACTGTCCGATCATGAGTCTGTATATCGGGACAGTGTGCGACCTCCCGATGAACACTCCACCTACAAAAAACAAATATAGGGTTTAGGGTTGGTAACATTAGTCAATATATTATGACTACAAATAATGAAAATTTATATTTTATCACCTGTTATCCAGTGGATAAACATACGGTTGGTGACTAACCAATGCCAAAAATGGCATTCGATAGAGCGCCCAAGACTGCAGCAATGTGAAGCATTTGTCCATGTCTACAACATCCGGGTTTGTCACCCGACAAAATTCCCGATACAACACTGCTAGAACAGCGGATCCCAGCTATACGAGCTAACACTGGACAAATCAGCTAACAGGGGCAAGTACATCAAATGCACCTTGTTGTTGTTTGCATCGGGCATGAGTACTCCCCTTAGGATATGCATGATGTACGCTCGAGTAGCGCACATCAACTCACCTTCAGTGGCAGTCGCTGATAATTGTCCAAATTCGGCTTTCAGCCATGTAAATTTTAAGCTCCTAAAATTCGACTCATCGTCCTCTGGCGAGTCTCCTAGGAGTTGATAACAAAGTGCAGCCGGATCGGTAAATGAAGATACTCTCGTTACGGGACTCCCGTCAATTGGGAGCCCAAGCTGCATTGCAACATCCTCCAAAGTCACCGTGTACTCCCCACACGGAAAATGAAAAGTGTGGGTCTCTGGGCGCCACCTCTCCACTAGTGCAGATAATAAAGCATAGCGCAAGTCAGAGGTCCGGATCAATGCTGTTGACTGAAATCTGGCTTGCTCCAAGTACGGCATCAATCGGGCATCCGGAGCTTTCTTTAAACCATTCACACGGCCCCTTGTTACTCGGTACGAGTCCTAATAGTGTTAAATTACAGAAAAAATATTACAATAACATGATTTATTTCTATATATTACGTATATCCTTTTTAAATAAATAAAACCCGTGATTAACAAATAATAAATCATACTGCCTGATTAGCCGCATCAAATATGTGTCTATCGGTGTAATACCCCCTACCCGTTTCTGTCGCCGGAATAGGATACGAGGCATTACCAGATTTTACTGAATTAATTTTTCTGTTATTATGAGTTTAATTACTATTCATTTATCGAATCATGTCATGACGTCCCTTGGACGGGCCTCCAAATCCCAAAACATACATCGGGACTAAACTGATATTAAATCGAAGCCATAAGAAATTTTTCGCAAAATCTCAAAGTTATACTTACTCTAGCCATACCAACAACTAAGTTACAAACATTCATTTCTATGTAATATTGGTATTTAGTCTATACATGCCATTCTTTCAAAATAAGTCATTTTCAAATACCAAAAGATATAGATTGATAGTGTGATAAAGCTCCGACTAATCTCCAACCTTCGAGCTCCCGAGCACTACAAAATAGGGAAAAAGAGAACGGGGTAAGCACATTGTGCTTAGTAAGTTCATGCAACAAGAATTATACTTACCATATTATACACCTATCATTTAATAACACAAGTACACATCCAATTCACATAAACATATACCTATCACATACAAACTCAACTTTTGCATTAGTTAAGTAAACATCCTATAAATTCATTACAAAAACAAATGATTGATGAGCTCGTCAATTTCATATTTTCCATTCCCTTGTTATTTTTCCATATTTATCCCGTTGAATTTCCCGAAATTTTGATGAATTTTCAAATGTACACTTTAGTGTACAAATTCGGGGCTGTCAATTCATATTCATGTGCGCACATTTCTATTTCAGAGAACACACTCCCGCGAACCTCATCCTTACAGCGGGATTACCAGTCCAAGCTAAATCCCCTGTAATATAAACTTATAGAGTATTGTCGGGATTACCAGTCTAGGCTAAATCCCCTGCAACGATAATTACTCTAATGAGCTTGGATCTGAATTACCAGTCCAGGCTAAATTCAGACCCTAATTCAGATTACCCATCTGGGCCAAATCCATTTTCCACATATTCTTTGGGAGGGCTATATCGGGATAGGATCACCCGTCCGGGCTAGATCCTTTTTACCGTCAATTCCTTTTCAGAGATCCATCGAATTTTCCTTTCATTCAACCTGGATTTATTTTCTCTTTTCATCAAGAATATTAATACTTCATCAATTATCATACAATAAACATCCAAATCATATTCACATCAAAAAAAAATATTTCAAGCATTTAAGAATATAATTCAAGTTACACGAACTTACCTCGACACTTGTTCGTAACCAAAAATCTACTAATCCCGAACTTTTTCTTTTCCTCGATCTTGCTTGGTATTTGAATTTTCCGAATCTAAATAAATAAATTTAATCATTAATCTAATACTTTTCATGTTCATATGTAACATTCTCTATAATTCCATTATTATTTATAGTGCATTAAAAGCCTACGGAACTTCAAATTAAGATCTGCTAATTTTCCCTGAAACTAGACTCGCATATCTTCTTACCATAAAATTTTCAGAATTTTTGGTCTAGCCAATAAGTACAGTTTATTCTTTAAAGTTTCCCCTGTTTCACTGTTCGACAGTTCTGACCTCTCTTAACTAAAAATTAATTATCTCATTATACAGAATTTGGATGATGTTTCCATTTGTTTCTTCTGAAAATAGACTCATTAATTATTCTAACCATCTAAATTATAACTCATAATCATTTTTTACAATTTTTAATGATTTTCCAAAGTTAGAACAGGGGAACCCGAATTCATTCTAACCTTATCTCACAAAATCTATTATATCTCATGATTTACAATTCCATTGCTTACACCGTTTCTTTTATAAGAAACTAGACTTAATAAGATTTAATTTAATATTTTATTCATACTCTAATTCGATCTCTAAAATTTTTGGTGATTTTTCAAAGTTAGACTACTGCTGCTGTCCAAAACTGTTTTAGTGCATAATGTTAATTACCACTCTTTCCCTAAGCTTTCAATAAATGATAATTCCATCCCTGCTCAATTAACCTCTCAATTGAGCTGATTTTTCTCAACCAACACTTTATTCTATCACTTTAATCTACTTTATAACCTTTGGAAATCAGAATTTTAGCACTAGACTTTAATTCCAAACTTTTTTTACAATTAAGTCCTACAAATCAATTTCTATTGAAATTACCTAATAAAATCATCTCATAAACAAATTAAAGCTTCAATTTCATCCTATTTCATCATAAACTTCCAGCACATATTCATAGCAACTTTCAAATTCATTCATAAAATCAAAAACTAATGAATTTAGTAATAGGACCTAGTTGTAAAAGTCTTAGAAACACAAAAATTACAAGAATAAGGCAAGGATTAACTCACTTGGTGCAAAAATTATGAAAAACCAGCTTGAAGAAAACCTTAGGATGTTTTTTGGCTGATGAGAATGCAGAAAAATAAAGAGAATTCTAGATATTCCACTTTAGTCCTAACTTTTAAAGTAAATTTTGTAATATTCCAATTTTACCCTTAATTCTTCAATTCTCCTGATTTTTCTCAGCGTATGCCGCCCAAAATATCTTCTTTTGGGAATATTTTCAATTTATGTCCCTCCTCATTTAACAATTGAGCTATTTAATCCTTCTAGTAACTTTTACACCTTTTTCAATTTAGTCCTTTTCACTTAATTGACTACCCAAACATTAAAATTTTCTAAAGAAATTTTAATACCATATTACTAATACTTCATAAATATTTATAAAAATATTTTTGACTCGATTTTACGAGATCGAGGTCTCAATACATTGTTTTTACCCAATTTCTTCAATAATTTCTTTTTCTAACTAACCACTAAATCGGTAAAATTCTTCTATCTTTATTTTCATACGATTTTCCTATCATATCAATATTAATGCAAAAATATTAAAATAAATTTCTCTTTAAATCGGATTTGTGGTTACGAAACTACTATTCCGATAACCTTGAATTTGGGCCATTAAAATCGGGTCGAATCAATGGAGCCATTCCGATGCGTGCATGTTGAAAAAAAAGTTAGAAAACACTCTTACTTCGGCCATTTCTTCGTATTTTTTTCTCCGCATTTTATTATTTTCAAAAACATAATAATTTCTAATTTTATAATTTTACATTATTTAAGTGCATTATGTTTGAAATTTATTAATTTAGTGTGTTTTTTAAATTAATTTAGTGTCAAAAAAACCCTTATTCCTGCCCGTTACTCGTATTATTTTCCTGAATTTTATTATTTTCAATAAAAAATATTATTTTCGTATTTTATTATTTTATATTATTTCAGTACATTTTGTTCTAAATATTTGTATTAATTATTTCTGAATTTTTAAAAAAATTAGTAAAACACTCTTACTTCGGTCATTTCTTCATATTTTTTTCTCCGCATTTTATTACTTTAAAAAATATCATAATTTCTAATTTTATAAATTTATAAATTTATTGTGTTTTTAAATTAATTTAGTGTCAAAAAAACCCTTATTCCGGCCCTTTGCTCGTATTATTTTCCCGAATTTTGTTACTTTCAATAAAAAATATTATTTTTGTATTTTATTATTTTATATTATTTCAGTACATTTTGTTTGAAATATTTGTATTAATTATTTCTGAATTCTTAAAAAATTTAGTAAAACACTCTTACTTCGGTCATTTCTTCGTATTTTTTTCTCTGTATTTTATTACTTTAAAAATATCATAATTTCTAATTTTATAAATTTATTAATTTAGTGTGTTTTTTAAATTAATTTAGTGTAAAAAAACCCTTATTCCTGCCCTTTACTTGTATTATTTTCCTGAATTTTATTACTTTCAATAAAAAATATTATTTTCGTATTTTATTATTTTATATTATTTCAGTACATTTTGTTTGAAATATTTGTATTAATTATTTTTGAATTTTTATAAAATTTAGTAAAACACTCTTACTTCGGTCATTTCTTCGTATTTTTTTCTCCACATTTTATTACTTTAAAAATATCATAATTTCTAATTTTATAATTTTACTTTATTTCAGTGCATTATGTTTGAAATTTATTAAATATACCATTTTTCAGATTTTATTACTTTCCGTGAATATACAATTTCCGTTTTTTTTCTTTTCGTATTTTTATTAAATATACCATTTTTCAGATTTTATTTTTAATGCTATTTTTCTAAAAAAACTAATTACAACATTCTAAATAAATTTCATAAAAAAAATTCCTAATCAACATACAATTTACATAACTTAAATTTTTTCATGCTAAATAAATTTCATAAAATTTATATGCTAAATAACATAATAAAACACGTATAATGTACATAACATAATTTTTTTACACACAAATATTACGAAAAATTAAAATTAATAATAAAAATTACCTTTTTTTCTTTCGAAAAATTAAAATTAATAATAAAAATTACCTTTTTTTCTTTCTTTTTTCTTCTTCCCCTCTTCTTCTTCTTCTTTTATTTTTCTCTTCTCCTTTCCTTTTCTTTCCTTCTTTTTCTTTCTTTCCTCTCCTTTCCTTTTCTTTCTTTTTCTTTCTTCTTTTTTCCCTCTCCTTCTCTTCCCCCCACCCACCAGCCCGCTAGCCCATTATATGGGTAATGCCGCCCATGGGAATGGCACCATCGGTGCCGCCTATGAGAAAGGCACCTTTGGTGCCGCCCATGCTCCACCAGGGTATTGTCACATCACTTGCAACCTTTTTTTTCTGATTTTTCTTTCTTTTTTGTATTTTTTTCGTAATTAAAAAAATATAATATTTTGATTATTTTTTATTTATTTTGTAATATTGTGATCCATCCATCCATCCATGCATGGCTAATGGGTTATAACGGGAACTCTATATGACGTTTGTTAATTTCATGGTGGTACACAACAGGAAATAACGCTTACCTTCGGCCCACCTTACACCTAACTCTATACAAAGCTGCGCTTACAGGTGATTGGGAGAGCGCCACCCGAGTCTTCGAGCAAAACCCTAAGGCAGCTACGGCTATGATCATGGGGTCCATGTACGCGCTCCATGTTGCGGTAGTGGCTAGGAAAGCTAATGAGTTTGTGAAGAAGCTGGTAGAGAGGATGTCGCTTGAGGAAGTGGCGATGGTCAATGGAAGCGGGGCGACGACTCTTTCGATAGCCGCCGCTATCGGAAGCACAGATGCCGTCAAGTTGCTGGTTTGTAAGAACCCTGACTTACCTAATATTCGGGGGCATGGATGGGGGATTTCCTATCCATAGGGCAGCTCAATTTGGCCACAGGGAAACACTTCTGTACTTACTCCAAGTAACAAAGACTAAGGTGCAGCCTAGCCCATATGAGAAACTTCTAGTGTTTTTCTTCTACGTCAACTAATTTTGGTAGGATTTTACGGTGATTTCTCAGCTCTACAATTCATCATATATCTAGTGTAATTGGCCAAATTTGCCCGGTCTACATGAAGCAAAACAGTCCAAATACAACAGTTTTTTAGGCCTAAAACCCAAACCAAAAATACAATAACAATGGCCCAAATTACAGTCAGAAACCCTAGGGTTTCAACAGCGCTGCAAGCCAAGCATCGAATCTCCACGATCTTCACCTGCAAGGAAACAAACAGCAAAAGGAAAGAAAATAAAAAATTTGCAGATCAAATAAGATCAAACAGATTTTCCTTTTATTCTTATTTCGGCTATAAAAAGCCATTGAATGTATTGTAATAAGGATCCAGAATTTGAAAATCAATACAAAAAAAGTTATTATTTTCACAGCAAACAGAATAGCAAGAGTACAAAGATCTATCAAGAAATGGAAAGGTTGATATTTTAGCATCATCCTATTCTATATTTTCTTTTCTTTTTTCACTTTGCTAAAATACAGTAAAACAAAAACATCAAGAACTTATCTTAGCTCGCTTCTGAAACGCCGTTAGGGTGGCCGAGGTTCGTCTCCGAGGATAGACGATCAGAAGCCAAAAGATTTTTTTTTTGTTTTTGGGGCGCTTCGGTTCACTTTTGGAAGGTTTTAAGCCCAGATTCGGATTTATAGGGATCTAAAAGGGCGAGTAAGGTTTTTTATTTTTTTTATATTTACCCTTTTATTTATTTTCGCTTTCAATTTCGTCCTGACTGAACGACGTCATTTAAAGGAGAAAGGAAATTGCCCTTCCAACCCCTCTAAATTATTAGCGTGTTCAATAAGGTCCTCTGATATTCAATTATTTACAAATTTGCCCCAGTTCTTTTTATTTTACAATTCAATTTAGTTTTTTTTATTTTCTTATTTTTTATTAATAAATAATGTAATTATTATTTTCATATATAATTATTTTCTTTCTATATATTTGTATATTTATTTTTATGTACCCATTTATTTCCATATATATATATATGTATATATTTTTATAAAATGTAATTATTATTTAGTTTATATATATATGTACATGTGTATATATATATTTTTTAACGAATGTTTATTTATTTATATATATATGGATATTTATTCTTTTTTTTAAAAAAAATGCTCAAATATATATATTTTTTAAACACCTATTTTACAATCTATATATATGGTTACCTATTTTTCTTTATTTTTATAAGTATATTATGTATTGTATATATATAAGTTCTATAACCCAAAAATTTATTTGTAAATCATATGTATATTTTTAATCTTCATAATTTCTATGTGTATATTATATATCTTCTTTTCTTTATTTATTTTGCTTGCTTTCTTCATTCGTTATTTAATTGTGTTTACATTTATTCATTTAATATTTTGCATGTCATGGATTATTGTTTTTTCATTTCGTTTATTTATTTGTTTATATTATTTCTATGCCATTGATGTATTTGTTATTGTAACATTCATGCGTACATTCAATCACGTCACCTTTCACTCGAATTTAAAAATGAAAATTTTCAAAATAGAGATAATACTCGTATTTAGGATTTTCGAGAAGATTGAGCCCTAACATATTGGGTTCCGTTTTTCTTCGTTAAATCTAACAATCGAGAATTGCTCTTTAATCAAACAAAATAAAACTTGTCATCGGGAATTCAATATGTTATGTCCTAACGTATTGGATATGACACGTTGATTTCTCGAGATAAGGATTTAAAAAAAAAAGGAAATATTGAATGTTTGGGATTTTAGGAAATTGTGCCCTAACGTATTGGGATGCGATTTCTTCATAAATTTTAAACAATTAGATATTTTCTTAAATTTTATTACACAAGTTTTTTGGACTAACTCATCTTGAAGAGAATAAAATGTTGTGCCCTAACGCATTGGGTGTGATATTTTTCTTTTTTCAAAATGAGAAAGTCTTAATAAATAATTTAATTAAGGATCACATTTTTTAACTCTCGACTTTAAGACATTAATTAATCAATTTGGTACCAATTTTTGGGCGTTACGAGGGTGCTAATCCTTCCTCGTACGTAACTGACTCCCGAATCCATTTCCATAAAACTCGTAGACCAAAGCTATTTTTTAGGTGATCCAATCACACCTCAATAAAAGATTGGTGGCGACTCCAAATTTTCATCGACAACTAATTTTTGTTTTTTTCCAAAAATAAAGTTGGTTTCGACAGCTTGGCGACTCCACTGGGGACTTTTTTAAAAAATATGAGTGTCGAGCCACAAAGTTGATTAATTTTTGTCTTATGGTCAAGAAAATATTTTTTTTTTAAATCATGAGATCTTTTTGCATTCATTATTTTCTTGCTTAATTTATCTTTGCATTATACATTACATGAGTTGAATGAATTTACTCTTTTAAGTGGGAGTGAGAAACTATTCATTCGTGAGGTTTTCACCTCCGTATAGGATAGTGGATCGCTTTCGGAATACATCGATACCTATGCCTTCGTGAGATTATCATCTCCATATAGTCATAGGGAAAATGTATCCCCCTGAACTGAACTCGGTCTGTATGAGCCTATAATGGGTGAGGATCGAGGAATCTGGTAGTTCAGGTACCCTTACTTTAGAACCGAACCGCATATAGAAGACCTTAGGAGCTCACCCTCGATAGAGCCACTTCAAACCCCTAGTGATCACCCGAATAGACGTTCTATTTATTCTTGCTTGCTTTTTCTTTGTACTAACCTGTTTCTTTTTTGTTATGATTGCATTACATTTTCATCATAAAAAAGAGGTATTGATTCACGTTCAGTTGCGAAATAGAGAGCTTGTCATAAGAAAATGAGTTTCTTGATAAAATGGAAGACAATATGGTTGTCCGAATATAGTCCAAGAAAACGTGATAAGAGAAGGATGATAGTTTAAAGGAGGACTACACGACTATAGATTCAAGATTACAAAGATTATTCGAGAGCCGCTGAACTTTCTTAAAGAGAAGCCAACGAGCATCACAAGGTTGAGTGAGCAACGAGTTGCGGCCCGGATCGACCAAAAATGAGATGGAAGGGACGTCTTTTTGAAGAGTTCGTGAGATTTATCTTAACGTTCGAATGAAGAAGAGGATCTAATGTCTCCGCCTATGAGGGTAATGCTGTATAAATATCTATTTTATGTAAAGAGATTTGTTTTCTAGTAAAGTTTTCTAAATGGAATTGAAAAAGAATCAACGTCTCTTTATGCATTCATTGCATGTATTCGCATTACATGACATTATACGCATTAAAGTCCACTAAAAGAGCCTAATCGATTAAAATCATTCTTCAATTAACCTGGAAACCAACCAATCAACTAAACTCCGTTACGGTACTCGGGTGAAATCAAGAAGTATGGACCAAGGATTAGAAAAGCTCGAACAATTCCAAAAAGAAATGCAGGATCAGCTTCAGCAGCAAATGAAAGAGCAGCTCGAGAAGATTTAGCAGAATTTGATGGACAAAATGATGGAATCTCAGGGGAATATGATGGCTAAGTTGACTCAGTTGCTGACTGGAGGAATTGATAAAGGAAAAAGCTTTGTACTTAATATTGAAGAATGAGACAGTGAGGAACCTGTCTATCCTCCAGGCTTTACCCCTCAGCAAGTTGAGAAATGTCCATGCAAATCATCTGTCACCATCAACCCTCAACAGTTTCAGGCCGATGTTGTAATACCAATAAATTTTCAAGCTAGATCAGGCTCTAACCCTGGAGACAACCTTGTTAATCCTGCTATCCCTGACTTCGACGAAACAGCTAAAAAAGAGAAAATGGAGGATGAATTGCCAAAATAGCTCGAAGAAAAGTATAAATGGCTGGAAGAGAAACTTAGGGTGATGGAAAGTATTGAGAGCTACCATGGAATTGACGCTAAAGAATTGAGTTTGGTTCCAGATTTAGTACTCCCTTATAAATTCAAAATGCCTGAGTTTGAGAAGTACAATGGAGCTAGTAGCCCCGAAGCTCATATTACCATGTTTTGTAGGCGAATGACTGGGTATGTTAATAATGACCAGCTACTGATACATTGTTTACAGGATAGCCTCACAGGGGCAGTGTCCAAGTGGTACAATCAATTGAGCCGTACCAAGATTAATTCATTGAGAGATTTAGTGCAGGCATTCATAAAGCAGTACAGTCATGTAACTGACATGGTACCTGATAGAATCACTCTACAGAACATGAAAAAGAAACCCGGTGAAAGTTTTAGGCAATACGCACAGAGGTGGAGGGAGGTCGCCGTCTAAGTTCAGCCACCGCTCTTTGAAAGAGAAATGACAATGCTCTTTATAAATATATTGAAAGCCCCGTTCATCACACACATGTTAGGAAGTGCTACAAAAGGCTTTTCTAACATAGTTATGAATGGTGAAATGATTGAAGGCACCATAAGGAGCGGAAAGATTGATGCTGGAGTAAATAACAGAAGGCAAGCCTCAAAAGAAAAAGAAAATAAGGTGAACATCGTGAATACGTACAGCAAATCGATTGCTAATCAGCGAGATTTATCAAGGCAAGAGTCAGGTGTGAAGCAAGGCACTGAGAAGCTCCAGTTCATGCTAATTCCAATGTCGTATAAGGAGCTGTATCAAAGCTTGTTTGATGCACATATTGTTTCTCCTCTTCATGTGAGGCCTCTACAACCTCCGTATCCCAAGTGGTATGATGCGAACGCACAATGTGACTACCATGCAGGAACTATGGGGCACTCAATAGAGAATTGCACTACATTTAAAAAGCTAGTTGAAAGACTGATCAATATGGGTGTTGTCAAGTTTGATGACTCATCTAGTGCAGAAAATCCACTACCCAATCATGATTGATAATGGATTGAATGCAATATATGAAGGGGTGTTGAGAAGTGTTCACGATGAAACAACTGAAGAAGGGACCTTGTCAGATATTCGCCCTTATAAACCTGGGAGTGTTCTAAATAATTAGACTATAGAAGAAACCCCTGTAGTATTTAGAGATTACTCAGAGTAATATTCAGAACACACTTGTTGCTTTTAGCCTAGAGGCAGTAAAAACTCTTTTGTGAAATAGGCTTATGTCTGAACATCATTATTCTAATAAAATACATCTTTACATTCATTTTTAAGCCAATATTTTTTTCATTCTTGTTGAAATAATTATTCTTTCATTCTTTTGGATTTTCTTCCACATCATTATTTCATTCATAATTATATTGTACAAATAGTTATTCATAAATACATTTTTTTATATTCTTTTATATTAGGTCTCTAGATATCAATAACATGAGTGACGCTGCTACGGACTCAGAAGTGAGATCTATGTTTAAAGGGATTTTAGGACTTTGAGAATGACATAGATTGTAGCCTATCTCCAGACTTATTGAGGATGGTAGGACAGGAAGAGAAACAAATTTTACCTTATGAGGAAACAATAGAGATTGTGAACATGCATAATCGGAGAAACAAAGCAGGACCTTGTTGAGTTACTTCAAGAGTTAAACGACGTCTTCACATGGTCATGCTAGGATATGCGCGGGTTAATCACTGACATTGTAATCTAAACAACAGCATGACATTAGAAATTTGCAATATGGTCAATATTAATATCATGAATGATGCAGTGAAAATTCTTTGCCGGGGCAATACCCTTCTCTTTGACTTATCATAGTTTTGTTCATTGAAGTCGAATTGCAATCTCTCCGTACTTTTGTTGGATTTTATCCTAAATTGAAGAGGAAGATCCAAAGTTTTCTGTCATAGTTAAATTTTTCCCCAGAAGGCTCTATGAAAGAAATTTGATTACAAAGAAGATCTTACGCATACAAGATGAAATTGGAGGATCTTATGTGGAAGACATTACCTAAAAATATTGATTCTGATTGAAAGAGATAACAAGAACTTGCCTAATCCTATGAGTTCAGATTCTAAAAAAAAAATCAAAATCAAAAGAATCAAAATCATGAAAAAGTAAAAGGAAAAGAAAAGGTAAAAATGGAGAGGCCAAGGTGAAAACCCGTAAATGGCATCTTGAGACCAAAGGGAATTTGAGTTGAAAACCCGAAAAGAGCGGCTCAAATATTGATCAGAATGGGGCACGAGGTGATTAGAGCAACTCGAATTTTAACCGGATTGGGGCATGTGGTAATCTTGTTATACTTGAATCAACAGAAAATGGTAGGCAACATCTTGGGGCATCGACAAAGTACTGTAAATCTCCTAAACACATGTCAAACTTAGAATAATCTTCAGAAAGTTCGTATAGAGAAGTTCAAGCTGCGATATCTGGGGCACCTAGTCTTTATACTATTT
Source organism: Gossypium hirsutum (assembly GCF_007990345.1). Lineage (NCBI taxonomy): Eukaryota > Viridiplantae > Streptophyta > Magnoliopsida > Malvales > Malvaceae > Gossypium > Gossypium hirsutum. Next base: position 14,567,726 of record NC_053442.1, on the reverse strand, counting down.
ATATTTGCTTATTCTTGGAATACTTTATTCTTTTCCAAGATACACATTTCCAATCAATTTCTTTGTTATCCTTATTTTTTGATAATCTATTCCTTTCGAGCTATGCTTAGAACCAATTGTATTCTCATCCATTGTTATACCCTTTTTGCAAGCATGTTGCATTGGAATAATGATTAATGGACTAATAAACTTTCACAAGGGAAGTTTGGCATATTACTTTAGAAGTTTCTAAATAATACAGGAACCTGAAACAGGACTATTGTTTAGAACGCACCATGTTTAAAGGTTGGAAATCTGAAAAGGAAGAGTCTAAATTAAGACTTTCTCTTTGGATTTTGTTGTTAAAAACATTGATTGAACAAAATGAAAAAGCTTAAATAAACAAGCAAGCTTCAATCACCAATGAGTAGGAAGAAGTCCCCTATGGAAAGAGAACTCTACATTTGTGCATGAGCATTTGGTATGACACCCTGGGAATGGTGTAAAAGAGTTTTATGATCTGCATCCTTGAATTGTGATAGGATAAGATTGAGGAAAAGCCATATATTTCTACCATTGGATTACAGTGGGAGAAAATGATAATGAATTTTATGTCCCAGTGGATTGAATCTAGAGGATTACAGTGGGGGCAATCGAAATACCAGTCGAATAAAATGGTGTTCTGACGTGTCGACGTTAAAGCCTTAATGAGCAGCGAGTAATGAAAACCTAAGCATTAAAAAGGATCATTCTTAATAAAAAACTCGGCATTCATACAAACATCAGTCATACATGTCTAGTTAGGAGTATTTGATTCATTCTGATCATGACATCCTAATCTCTAAGCATAATTAGGTTCATAAAATGTATTATACAGGTCATATTTCCCAGAGAACAGATCAGTGAAAATAACAGATCTTGCCTTTCTGTATCGGCAGCGAAACAGATCAAAGACACCGGCCTTGTCTCCCTGAGCAACAGTGGAGTAGGTTGAAAATAGCAGATATTGTCTTTATGTATTGGCGTGAAGTAGATCGAAGATAGCAGGTTCTGTCTTCCTATATTGGTAGGAAGTGGATCGAAGGTGCATATCTTGTCTTCCCATACTGGTGGCAAAGTAGATCGAAGAAAGCAGATCTTGTCTTCATGTATTGGCGTGAAGTAGATCGAAGATAGCAGATCCTGTCTTCCTATATTGTAGGAAGTGGATCGAAGATCTTGTCTTCCCATATTGGTGGCGAAGTAGATCAAAGAAAGCAGATCTTGTCTTCATGTATTGGCGTGAAGTAGATCGAAGAAAGTAAATCTTATCTTCCTATATTGGTAGCGAAGTGGATTGAAGATAGCAGATCTTGTCTTCCCATACTGGTGGCGAAGTAGATCGAAGAAAGCAGATCTTGTCTTCATGTATCGGCGTGAAGTAGATCAAAGGTAGCAGATTTTATCTTCATGTATTGGCGTGAAGTAGATCGAAGAAAATAGATCTTTTCTTCATGTATCGGTATGAAGTAGATCAAAGGTAGAAGATCTTGTCTTCATGTATTTGCGTGAAGTAGATCGAAGAAAATGGATCTTGTCTTCATGTATCGGCATGAAGTAGATCAAAGGTAAAAGATCTTGTCTTCATGTATTGGCGTGAAGTAGATCGAAGAAAATGGATCTTGTCTTCATGTATCGGCATGAACTAGATCAATGGTAGAAGATCTTGTCTTCATGTATCGGCATGAAGTAGATCAAAGGTAGAAGATCTTGTCTTCATGTATTAGCGTGAAGTAGATCGAAGATGACAGATATTGTCTTCATGTATTGGCATGAAGTAGATCAAAGATATAAATCTTATCTCCCTGAAGTTGTAGTGGAGCAGATTAAGGCCTATAATCCTATCTCCCTGAAGTTGCAGTGGAGTGGATTAAAATTACAGATCTTATCTCTCTGAAGTTGCAGTAGGGTAGATCGCATCGGGTCTTATCTCCTTGAAAATGCAGTGGAGCAGATTCAAGAAAGCAAGTCTTATCCCCCTAAAATTGCAATGGGGCAGACTAAATAAACAAATTTTATCTCCTTAGCATTGCAGTGAAGTAGATTGAAACACTAGTTCCTATACCTCTGAAGATGCAGTAAGAAGGAATAAGGCTACCCGAAGAAGAAGAGTACCAAGGTCCAACACGACCGGGAAAAAATTGGTCATTTCTAAAGTCCTTGCTCCGTTCCCGTTACACGATAACGAGCAAAAATGGGCAGCTGTAATTGGCCAAATTTGCCCGGCTTACATGAAGCAAAACAGTCCAAATACAAAAGTTTTTTGGGCCCAAAACCCAAACCAAAAATACAATAACAATGGCCCAAACTATAGTGGCCCAAATTACAGTCAGAAACCCTAGGGTTTCAACAGCGCCGCAAGCCAAGCATCGTATCTCCGCAATCTTCACCTGCAAGGAAACAAACAGCAAAAAGAAAGAAAATCAAAGATTTGCAGATCAAATAAGATCAAACAGATTTTCTTTTTATTCTTATTTCGGCTATAAAAAGCCATTGAATGTACTGTAATAAGGATCCGGAATTCGAAAATCAATACAAAAAAAAGTTATTATTTTCACAGCAAACAGAATATCAAGAGTACAAAGATCTATCAAGAAATCAAAAGGTTGATATTTTAGCATCATCCTATTCAATATTTTCTTTTTTTTATTTTATTTTTTACTTTGCTAAAATACAATAAAACAAAAACATCAAGAACTTATCTTCGCTCGCTTCTGAAACGCCGTTAGGGCGGCCGAGGTTCGTCTCCGAGGATAGACGATCAGAAGCTGAAAGATTTTTTTTTTGTTTTTGGGGCGCTTCGGTTCACTTTTGGAAGGTTTTAAGCCCAGATTCAGATTTATAGGGATCTAAAAGGGCGAGTAAGGTTTTTTTCCCTTTTTCGGCCACCGCATGCGGCGGTGCCAGCGCTGAAGATCGGCGGCCGGCGCGGTGGCCGATGACCGACCGATGACCGGGCCCTGGCCAGAGGATTGGGGAAGGGGAGAGTTTTTTTGAAATTTTTTGAAGTTTTTTTTAAAAGAATGAAAAACTGGAATTTTTGAATCGATTTTTGGCTTAAATAGCCTAGTGAAACGACGTCATTTCACCAGGCCTCCCCAGATGTCAAAACGGCGTCATTTTGGGGAGACCGACCCGCCTTTAACCCGACCCGGCCTAAGATCCGCGTGTTTTTGAGCGGAGGGGTAAATTGCGCTTTTAACCCCTCCACCTTTTAACATTTTTGCAATCGAGTTTTTTTTAATTTACCCTTTTATTTATTTTCGCTTTTAATTTCGTCCTGACTGAACGACGTCGTTTAGAGGAGAAGGGAAAATTGCCCTTCCAGCCCCTCTGAATTATTAGCGTGTTCAATAAGGTCCTCTGATCTTCAATTATTTGCAAATTTGCCCCAGTTCTTTTTATTTTACAATTCAATTTAGTTTTTTTATTTTCTTATTTTTTTATTAATAAATAATGAAATTATTATTTTCATATATAATTATTTTTTTCTATATATTTGTATATTTATTTTTATGTACCCATTTATTTCCATATATATGTATATTTTTTATATAATGTAATTATTATTTAGTTTATTTTATATATATATATGTACATGTGTATATTTTTTTTAACGAATGTTTTTTTTATTTATATATATATGGATATTTTTTTTTAAATGCTCAAATATATATATTTTTAAACACCTATTTTACAATCTATATATATGTTTATCTATTTTTCTTTATTTTCATAAGTATATTATGTATTGTATATATATAAGTTCTATAACCCAAAAATTTATTTATAAATCATATGTATATTTTTAATCTTCATAATTTCTATGTGTATATTATATATCTTCTTTTCTTTATTTATTTTGCTTGCTTTCTTCATTTGTTATTTAATTGTGTTTACATTTATTCATTTAATATTTTGCATGTCATGGATTATTGTTTTTTCATTTCGTTTATTTATTTGTTTATATTGTTTCTATGCCATTGATGTATTTGTTATTGTAACATTCATGCGTACATTCAATCACGTCATCTTTTACTCGAATTTAAAAATGGAATTTTTCAAAATAGAGATAATACTCATATTTAGAATTTTCGAGAAGATTGAGCCCTAACGTATTGAGTTCCGTTTTTCTTCGTTAAATCTAACAATCGAGAATTGCTCTTTAATCAAACAAAATAAAACTTGTCATTGGGAATTCAATATGTTGTGTCCTAACATATTGGATGTGACACGTTGATTTTTCTAGACAAGGATTTTTTTAAAAAAATAAAGGAAATATTGAATGTTTGAGATTTTAGGAAATTGTGCCCTAACATATTGGGCTGCGATTTCTTCATAAATTTTAAACAATTAGATATTTTCTTAAATTTTATTACACGAGTTTTTTAGACTAACTCATTTTGAAGAGAATAAAATGTTGTACCCTAACGCATTGGGTGTGATATTTTTCTTTTTTCAAAATAAGACAGTCTTAATAATTTAATTAAGGATCGCATTTTTTTAACTCTCGACTTACGAGGGTGCTAATCCTTCCTCGTACGTAACTGACTCCCGAAATCCATTTCCATAAAACTCGTAGACCAAAGCTATTTTTTAGGTGATCCAATCACACCTTAATAAAAAATTGGTGGCGACTCCAAATTTTCATTGACAGCTAATTTTTGTTTTTTTCCAAAAAGAAAGTTGGTTTCGACATCTAGTATAGCACTATGCATTATATATATAAGCCTTTAGAGCCTTTGTGACTATATCTAATTTGCAGATTTCGTTTGAAACCTTGCAGATTTGGTAGCAAATAAAGTTGAGCAGTACCTAGAGTTGGCTAAGAAGAAGGACTTTGGGCTCGAGTCTCCTTTGTGTTCCATTGCAGTAATGCATTCAGCTTTCTTTAGTAGCAGTGAATTGACTCTACGGGACCGCCTTATTGACTCCTGTTAGTCATTCTACTGTTTGACTGTGATTATAAAGATTACAAAGTTAAAAGGAAGCAAATAAAGTGAGTTCATTGTATGAATCATAATAATGAGAGTTTCGATCTGTGATGGTTTCTGCCATCTGATAGGTGTCCCTTCAACTTTGAGCTTGGAGAACGTCGCCAACAATTCCAACAGAGGAGACATTGAGAATCCAGCTAACAAGTCCCAAGCATCAATATGTAGCTGGTTTCTACATTTCACAAGAATCAATTTTAGTTCTGGTTTGTCCAAAGCCTTCCATTAATCTTATATATTTCGTATAGGTCATAGTCATAGTGAATAACTTTAACACTGAACTGAACATGTTATGGTGCGGCGAGGCAGAAACTTACTCTGGAAAATAATTGAAGGTTTAGGTAATACCCACGAACAATTCCCTAATCTAACTTCATGCTTCAAAGGGTCAGCAAAAAAGCTGAATTTCTGGTTAAATATTTGATTTGTTTTTGCAGTACCACGAGTTAAGCAGATCCATGAAATGAAATTAATGCATGGTGAAGCCCTCAAACTTGTGGAACTATTATGCATGCATGCTGCGGATTTGGATCCCTCAGGAGCTGTCAATATATTCAAGCACCCTGTTTTTGTGGCAGGAACACATGGGATTCCTGAGATTGTTGAAAAGATCAGAGAGTCATTTCCGGTTGCAGTTCAGTTCTATGACAACGAGGGGTGTAACCCATTCCAACGGGCAGTTTTATTTCGTCACCACAAAGTTTTCAGCCTCATATCTAGAATCAGTCATGAGCAAAAACTAATTGTAGCCGATAATATGGATAATTTTAGTAATAAAATGTTGCATCTGGTCGGAAATTTGGCACCTCCGGACCAGCTTAATCGTGTTTATGGTGCAGCTCTGCAAATGCAACGTGAGCTACAATGGGTTTAAGATATCAAAATCTGTCTTCTCCGTTTACCATTAGGTGAATATCTTACATAAAGTTAGTCATGGGTTAATTTGGAGGTCTTGTATATATATGTACATACATAGCTGTATTAACATTTTCGTACAGGAAGTGGAAAAGGTGGTACCAAATATCTATCAAGATGCTAGGAACATTGAGAGAAAGACACCCAGAATGGTGTTCACTGAAGAATACAAGGAATTAGTTAAAGAAGGAGAGAGATGGATGAAGGATGCAGCAAATTCATGCTCGGTGGTGGCTGCCCTTATTGCCACAGTTGTGTTTGCAGCAGCCATCACAGTACTAGGTGGCACCAATGGTGACAGCAAATTCCTAGTATTTAAAAGTGAAAAGGCATTTGTTATCTTTGCGATGTCAGATGCACTGTCTCTCTTCTCATCCACCACCGCCATTCTCATGTTCTTGTCCATGCTCACTGCTCGTTATGTTGAAGACGACTTTCTCCAAGCCCTCCCCAAGAGGCTGATTATGGGGCTCCTCACCCTTTTCATCTCCATTACCACCATGATGATTGCCTTTAGTTCCACGCTCTATCTTGTGTTTGGAGAGGCTAAGACATGGATTCTAGTATGTGTGGCTGAATCAACCCGTGTATTGGTAACCTTGTTTATTTATCTGCAATTTCCGCTACTTGTGGATATGTTCTACTCTACTTATGGCCATGGAATTTTCGGCAAGCGCAGTGAAAAACCCTTGTATTAAATCAGAATTCAAAAATAAACGGAGAGTTATTGTGTGTGAGAGAGAGAAAGGAGGAGAGGCATTGTTCAGTGGCAGCTCTTTCAAAACCTCCCCAGACGTTTGTTGTAAGGCTCTTAGGTGAGTGTCAAATCTCATGGAGTTTCATAGTGATGGAGAAGAAAGTGCAGACAACTAAGAATGTCCATAGTTGGCAAAATTAGCTTGACAAAGAACTTTCCATACACGACATTCAATTACATAAAGAATATTTGAAGGATAGGAATGCAAGTTGATGTAATTTATGGTTTAATTAAAACCAATAATTAGTGTGATTTATACAAGCTTCTATTTCATCATGGTATTAAGTTTTTTTTTTTTTGAAGTTATTTAAACATTTTTAATTAAAATATTCACTTTAATTGAGAAAAGCATATAAGAAATGAAACATTTCTATTAAGCAATAAGATGGGATCACTTTTGAAGGAAAATGCTTCCTCTAATCTCTTTACTTTTGGAGGATTTCACGTTATCAATATCCCTCTAGAATTATAAATTAAAAATTTTTTTTGATCCTTTTAGGAGAAAAAAAACTGAAAATCAAGAGGAAATATTTAATTTCTCATTCTCCCATTAGAAAAAAAATAGGAATGACATGGTATTATAGTTCCATACAATATTTTCTCCTTTACCAACATTACTTTTTAACATACCATTCTAAAAACACTACACAACACACCACATAATATTAAATTTTAAATCAAAGTTAATAATACTAATAATAATAATAATAAACTATATCTCAAATTTTCTTCCCTTCTAACCCTTTTATCATTTTTTGTTTTAATTATTTTTAAAAGGGACATAAATTTGATTAAATATACATTTTAATATATGAACTTTGGTTTGGTATAATTAAACAAATGAAACTTTTATTGTAGTTTAAATATATACATGAAACTTTATTTTTTATCCAATTATATAAATTTAAATAAATACAGTCCCTTTCAAAGAAAAAAAGTCAACCATTTCTATAACAACCACCCACTGTAACAATTAACAGCCAAGTTTCTAAAAGAATCGAATTTCTATATTTTCTTTTAACCCTCTATAACAAGTTTTCACTTATAATAACAACATCCATAATTATGAAGTATGTTCTTTATTAAAATAATTTTCAACAACAACATATGGCCTGCATTTTCAAGCAAAATTATACTTATTTCTTATAAGCAAGCATATTAATTATCAATAATTTTAATTACAATATTACTTCAATAAAATGATTAAACTTCACGTGAAGAAATCTATTAATCATATTTTATTAAATGAAAATAATATTCAATGAGTGAAATTAAAAATATCAATTCAAGAAACTATTAAGTTCCCTAATTAAATATTCTACTATAAATTTGGAATATCATACTTATAAACTGATTAATTTAATTTGATAACTCATATTGATTAATTGAGCTTCTTATATTTATGAACTTTATAATTAATCATGTGAAAGAATGTAAAATAAAAGGTACATAAAAGCAATAATACATGCACTTGCTATACGTCTTTTAATTTTGTTGATTTAGTTCTCACTTTATTTCTCTTTCTAACATAATTCTCACTTTTTTATTTGATGGAAATTCACGATATGAATTTTATGACAAACTTACAACGATTATCTCTTTATAACAACATTGTATAACAACCTCCTTTTTGTAACACGCAAAATCTTGGCAGACAAATGAGACTCTTATAGAGAGAGTTGACTATATATCAATTTATTTTTATATTGAATAAATATAATTATTTGTATATGTTAGCTCGATTAATCAAATTGAAATTGCCAATAGGGGGTGAATTGGCCTTTTATAAAATTGGTGGAAACAAAAAGAGAAAATGAAACAATGAACACTAAGAATTAGAGTGGTTTGACCCTAATTGCCTACTCCACTACCTTAGCACAACTAAGGATTTTCTCAAATTCACTAATTTGTTCAACCTTTGAGGACAAGGTTTAACCTTACAACTCTCTTAAGATAAACCCTCTCAAAGAATTACAAAGAAGCAAACTAAAAAATAATCCTAACAAGATCAAAATCTTTGCAAATTAAGCACAAATAGGTAAGAATAAACTTGAGCAAAAGAAAGATAATAAGAGCTCACAAGTGTGTACAAGAGAATTTTGGAAGTATTGAGTACAAAGGTTGTTTGATTGATGATTTTGCTTGAATATGCTTTCTTGTTGTTGTAGGAACTTTAGAAGCTGATATTTATACCCCTAATTGATTTCCAACTGATGAGGTTGTTGTGGTAGTTAATAAAGTCGTTGGGATGTGAAAACCAGAGCATTTAATATACCTATAATAGCGAGTATCGATACCAAATAAAAAGGTACCAATAATTTTTACAATAAATTCTAAATTCAGTGACTGTTGGAGTTTAACTATCGGTACCAAAACAATTTTTATCAATACTTTATTAAAAGGTATCGATACCGTATTGATACTTTGTAGGTTTTGTGAAAACAGAATGTCATTTTGGTACCGATATTTCAAGGGGTATCAATATTTTAAAAATATCGATACTTGGCCAAAAAGGTATTGCAAGTATTGATATTTTTTTGCCTAGAGTAATTCTGACTTGTTTGAAAGGTATTTTGACTTGATAAAATAATAAATGACTTTCTTACATAGTCAAACTCATTTTAACTTGATTTTAAAATTGTTATAAAATTTTTCTAAGAGTTCAAAATGGATTTTCAAAATTTTATCTCTTAGACTTCAAATTGAAAATTCATTTTGTTAATTTTGTTCAATTTTAATTTTTATTCAAAAATACTTTAATTTATTATATCTAAACATTTTATCAAACAAAGCTTGGTTTAACAATCTCTCCCTTTTTGATATAACAAAACATTTGGTAAATTTTTTTTGAATAATTGCTCCCCTTAATAAAAGTCATTTTGAATTTAAGGCCAAAATCAAAATTGACATACAAATTGGCATTCATTTTTACTTTAAGGAAAATGGTCACATAATTTGCATAATTACATATGTTTAGCATAAAAGTAATCAATCAGTTTACCTTAATTTACCTTTCCTTCTCCCCCTTTTTTGTTATATCAAATGACAAATAAAACTTAAGGAGAGAAGTTGTTAGTTCAACATAATAGATAGATAAGAGTGAATGGCAATGAACTAAAACAATAATGTATCTAAAAATACCAATAAATCAATCATGTACAAGAAAACATAGGCATAGGCATTAAAAAAATCTAGGTGCAAATGTTATGAGTAATGATATGTAAGCGTAAATAAAAAGTGCTAATCATCATGAAGAGGAGAAAATGGAGGATTCGAAGGAAAACGAGCAAGGAGAGACATCATTTCCATCTCTAATGTGAATAACCAAGAATTAACATCTTCCCTATGAGACTGAACCTCATTTCTAATACCTCAAACATCATTGCTCAATGAATGGATAGCATCGAGGATGACACTATTGATCTCGGACAAAGGTTGAGATGCTTGAGAAAACGAAGCCAGAAGAGGAACATGTTCGGGTGTCGAAAAGTCTTCAAAAGCGGCGTCAATGTCGTCATCTTCATTTTTTGCCGAATGGTCATTCTTACCCCACTTACCAGTGGTGGCATCATAATGATATCCCGCATGATGAAGGGCCCCATAACTAATAGGTTGGTTAGAAGTAACGGGGGTGCCTCCATGAGTGTTAATGCCTAATTGCCTAAAAAGATATGACAAATACGTGCCATAAGGAAGGGTGATATTTGTATTCATCCCCCTCCCGATAGCTTTAGTAATGTCATTAAACATGATAAGGGCGAGGTCGGGACGCCTATTGGATTTAAAATAATCAAGCCACCAATAATCAGTGTTTCGAAGCTTAGCATATTTTTTAATAGGGTGAAGGTTCCAGGTTATGATCAAGTGGAGGACACAATCATGAAGGTTAAGTTCGGATGCCGATTAGGACTGAATAAAAAAGACGGGATTAAAAGGACCTTTTTCATTGAAGTTACCTCTGGGAGGCAAATGAAAATAATCGCCAAACTCTTCTAAGGTAAGATGTATAGGGGTTTTTATTAAAAAAGAGGTGATGGCTATAACGGTGTCGTCGTACTCATCATGTTCGAGCTTGGCATTAATAAAAATGCTCGAACAAGATTATAGTAAGTCGACGAAGAAATATTTAGAAAATCCATCCAACCTCAATTTTGCAAAATAGAGAGATAGATAAAATTAATATCCTCTAACATGGCTATATCCACTTTCCTAGACTCTCAAACTCTCTTAGATGCATACTTTCTAGCAAAATGGTCACGAGAGGCATCATTACGAAAACATTTGTTAAAAGATGATATAGGGCCACTAGGTTGTTAGGAAGAAGATGCACGGGTTCTAGGCCTTTTCTTAGGAGCCATAACTAGAGAAATAAGCACTAAAGTTTGACTAAAAACACTAAAAATTTTGTTTGTCAAACACTTGGTGTGCAAGGGTTTAAGGTAAAAAAAAAATAAGAAAATGACTAGTAAATGGAAACCCCTGCAACAAAATACAATAGATTGAGAAAATTAGGATTTATAAAATCAAGAATCATTGTTTCAACCTTCATTTTATAAAATCAAAAGATTGAGAAAATTAGGATTTACCTTAAAAAGTGTTGAAATAGGCGATTAATTACCGAAATGATACGTTTTCTTTAATCGCGCCTATCTGACAGGCGCGAATCAATTTTTTATATTAAAATTTTTTTTCTCGTTTAATAAAATATTATTAATTTTTTCCCGGATCAGTATATAACCCGGGTATAGATACAAAATACAAGTTGCGGCTATTTGATAGGCACGACTAGTCGAGCTTATCTCATAGGCGCGACTAGTTATCCCTAACTCAGAAGCGCGAATGGTGGGGCCCACTGCTACTTATTTTTTCCCCTATATATACCCCGAAAATCAAATAAGCACAGACATAAAATTTAGCAGAGGAACAGACACAAAATTTAGCAGAACGAAAATAAAAAGGTAGGGAGAAGAAAAAAAAGAAAGGAAAACAAGAAGAATGATAAGGTATTTTGATTTATTTCTTTTTAAATAGAATGTAGAGTCTTGTTAGTAATTTTATTATTTGAAAGTTATTTTGTTAGGTTATTAATTTTGTTAGCTTCTAAATGAAAAATTTTGCATTAAAAATTTTATGTAATTTTTTTGCATTTCGAAACTGTTTTAAGAATTTTGAAATTTTTTTAACAGATATAGTATTAAATATGGAGAATCAATTTTTTGTATGCGTTTATTTCGATGGAGAAATTTTGACAACAACCGTGAGATGTATATTTGAATGTCGCAATAAGTAGCAATGAGATTTAATAGAAATATCTCGTTTGATGATATGAAGAAAAAATTAGTGAAAAAATTTATAAACGTTGTGGGAGAAGGATATCAAAACTTTTCTACAAGTTTCCAATTTCGACGGATCCAATAAAATTTACCGAAATGGAACTTGTAGACGATGAAGACGTGGAGACAATGGTCGCTCTTTATTGTGGGACTCAGAGCAACCAAAATGCACCGATTCAGTTATTTGCTGAGTTAGCTGGTGTTGAGGCAACTGAAGATCCCACTCCATTAGGTGAAGAAGATGGAGTTCAGGATCCGTATATGGTGGTTCCGATATCTTATGTTGATAGTCAATCAACTATATTCATTACATAAATATGAAGTTATTTATATTACAAAACCCCCTAAAATTGATGGCTTGATGGTGTGGTTCTAGGGGTATATTTTTGTGGAGCTCAAATTTCACGTTGCGGGCGATTACGGTGATCAACATTCTCGTCATCCGTATGTAGGGGTGTGTGAAACATAGATGAAAAATTATATGTCTCAAATGCCGTCGATGAACTTGAGCCGGGAGGAGTGAAGTATGGCGATGGATACAGGCCGAAAGAAGCAGAGTATTGAGGTGGATACGAGCCGGAAGGAGCGGAGTACTGAGGTGGATACGAGCTAGGATGACTAGAGTACTGAGGTGGTAGTGGGCTGAAGATATCAAACTCTGAATGATATTCGTGGCCTGACGAGCCGGGGAAATAGTCATCTCCCCCCAAATCTAGATGATAAGAACTATCCCTAGAATGTAGTTCCGGCTCCGGCTCTGGCTCCGGCTCTGGCTCTGGCTCTGGTGCATGATGCGGATCTAGAAGGGGTTGCCCAATTCGTATCGTATGCAGAGGGACTACCATCGACCGCCCACCAAAAAAAAATGGTTTCCCTATCTCACAGTACCACTGTATGTACTCTAACAAAGGTTGCAGATCCAAAGCACGATCCATCTGAGGTACCCTCCCTAATCGATTGTTCCACATCATAATATATTCTTCATGCACTTCTCCCCAATCATTTCCATACCTCTCCCTCCTGCTCATCCCATGGATCTCCCCCAATCGTACTGGTAGTGTCGGGATATACTGTATGCAACCGAAATGTCGGAGTACTCGATCACCATGATACCACTCCACTACCTAAAAATTGATAACGGGTGCGCTAATGCACCATAGGTTTGAGTGGACGTGGGCAGATGAGGGAATAACCGCCATAATTTCTGGAACAGAATACGACATCCAAATGAACTGCACAGTTAATAACATTGTTATATTAATACGGGTCGAGTGAGATAAAATAATAAAATTAAGTTTATATTGGAAAAACTTACCCCTCTCCAGCATGATTCTCAATCATCAGACAGTATATTGGAACCGTGTATGACCTCCCGATACCCTGATTAGTACTCCATCTACGAAAACAAATTGTTAGAACAATATAATCTGAAAAAAAAGTCAACTAATTCTTATAACGAGTAAAAATTCATCACCTATTAACGAGTGGAAATATATATATGATTGGTGACTAATGGATGCCAAGAATGACATCCGGTAAAGTGCTCACGACTGCAGCAGTATGAGGCATCCGCCTATGTCCATCGCAGAAGGATCTGTCGTCCGACAAAGTTCCCGATACAGTATGGCTAAAACTGCAGACCCCCAACTGTATGAACGGGTGTTATGCAAATTGGATAATAGGGGTAAGTACATCAAGTGGACCGTATTGTCGTTTGCATCCGGCATGAGTACGCCCCCTATAAGGTGCATAATGTAAGATCGAACGGCCCGCAGCACCTCCCATTCATTGGTAATACTCAGCAAATGCTCAAATTTGGCCTTTAGCCATGAAAATCTCAAACTGGTAAATTTTCCCTCACTTGGCGAGCATCCAAGTAATTCATAGCAAAGGGTAGTCAGCCTAGAGATTAAACTTACGCCCGTGACCGCATTCCCATCGATGGGAATCCCGAGCTATAGTGCAACATCCTCTGGAGTGACGGTAACTCCCTGCACGACAAATAAAATGTATGGGTCTCTGGACGCCGTCGCTCGACTAAAGCAGAAATCAAGTCGTATCGTAGATCAAAAGTCCGGATCAATGCCGCTGATCTGAACCCAGCTAACTGTAAGTATGGTATTAGGCGTTCATCTAGCAGAAACCCTACACTATTAACACGGACCCTCAATACACGGTACGGACCCTGACATTATTAAATTAGCAAAATAGTTAATACAATATAATTTAATTCAACAAATAACATGAGTATAAAATAAAAATTTTATTACCATCTCATTAATAGTACTTGATATGTGATTATTATTAATCAAAGAACTCATTTGCTGCAAATCTGCAATTAAAAAAATGAATTAATTTAATTTGTTTCAAAAAATACAATAAATTATTTCAAATTTTAGAAACAAATCACGGTAAATATCTAATAATTTCCCATAATTTACCTACAATAAAAAAATTTATGTTAGATTACAATAATAATATAATTAAAATTAATATAAACTATCTAAACATAAAAACATACAAATTAAAAAAATAAAAATAAAAATAGATACATACCCGAGTAGTTTATTTCAAACAACCTATAAAATTATATAACAACAAATTTAATCAACATTTTAATAAATCAATAAAAATTGTTAAATAAATAAAAAAATCAAATAAAATTACATTATATAAAAATTACATTAAAAATCACAAAACACTAAACTAAACACTAACAATTTATATAACCTAATCATAAATTACTAACAAAATAACTATAAAATTATTTTTTTAAAATACATTACTAGAAAATCACAAAACACATAACTAATATAGATTGAAAAAATGTTTACACAATCTGTCAAGGTTGATAACAGATTTTTCTCCCTTAAATTACTTATGCCAACAATATGTTCATGTATAAAATAAATTCATGTACATGCATTTAACTTTGAACATTGATATTTGTGGGTGTTAAATTTTTTAATTAAAATTTTAAATAATTTTAATAAAAGCATTTGCCAATATCTTAATTCATACTTATAGTCAACCCTAAAAGTGCATTAAATGGAATTCGAAGATTCATATCCTACATGTTATTGTAGATAAAAATATTCATATCCCATATTTTTTCACACAGCCAAAACTCTACTCCCATTGCTCAAAATAAGAATCTTAATTATGAGTTTTGGGAAATGTTTTTAATTGATACTATTAATGTATTATTATCAATTTTTTAATTTTTTTAAGTTGCTGTTAAGTATTGGTATGTTAATAATTGATTTATATTCTTCAATATTTCTACAATCATTTTTTTATAAAAATAATTTTAAAGTATATAAATTTATGAAAAGAGTCAGTTATGATTAAACTTGGACAAATTGATATCCAAGTTGATATATAAAAAAATTAAATAAGTTAACAGCAACTATTAACATACCAATACTTAATAACAAAATATTAATCCAAAACTATAAACACTAAACATAAATAATTTATAATTTATAATTAATAACAAAAAAATCACAATATCTTAATTTAACTCTTTAAATTATAAACAAAATTATTTACTAAAATAATACATTACCTTTTTTTCTTTCTTTCTTCTTTTTTTCTTTTCCTTTCTCTCTTCAAGTGGATGTCGTTTGGGGGACCATGCTTATAAGGTCCCCCATTTGCAACTTTTCCCATTGAAGGGACAGCAGCAGCATGATGTAACAATAGCTGCTAGCAGATGGAGCGGGGGAGGGGGCATGCATGCAGCAACAGCAGACCATTCGCGCTTACTTGTCAGGCTCGATTAGTCGTGTCTATCTGACAGGCTCGATTAATCGCGTCTATCTGACAGGCGCAACCTGTATTTTGACCCGTTGACCGTATTTTTACCTGTATATATATTTAAATATTTTTAATAAAAATAAAAAATTAATATTTTATTTAAACAAAAAAAATTTTAATATAAAAAATTGATTCACACCTTTCAAATAAGCGCAATAAAAGAAAACGTATCATTTTGGTAATTAATCTAGCTAACAACCTATTCATGTATTTAATTTTTTTTAATATATTTAAGTAAAAAACCCGCCTTTAGCTCCACGCTCTATCTGTGGCTGCATCAGCCTGTCTATTGGTAACCTTGTTTGTTTATTTGCAATTTCCACAACTTGTCGATATGTTCTATTCATTCTACTTATGGCCATGGAATTTCGACAAGCACAGTGAAGAACCCTTGTATTAAATCAGAATTCAAAAGCAAAAGTGTTTTGAGCGAAACTAAAAACTTCATGATAAATCGTAAAGTTAAATTTTGTTGAGTACAATAATTGGTTTTGTTATTTCTCAAAACATGAATTTCATTCATGAAAAAGCCATTTATGATGCGACTCATTGACAGGTATTCAACAAAAGAGAGCATCACAGAACGACAAACAAATGTCTTTGTTTCTTTAGACATCAAACTGTTAGCACTTCACTAGTAAAATTAGTTGCCACCTACACGTTTCCTGTATACATCACATGGCTATGGCTGGTCACTGACACCCAACTCATACTGAAGAGTACTGAAATGGACCCTGAGCTGGTGTTTTGATATGTTCCAGAAATGGAGACAACTTCAAACCAATGATTTCTACCTTGGCATTAGAATGGCCATACAAAAAGACGTCTGTAATCTGCAAACATAGCACCAAGACAACATAAAACAACAGATGTCAAGCAAATAGTTACGGTCTGCAGGTTACTCAAGCTGCATCATATTGCATTTCATACAAAAGGGGACAATTAATTGGTACTGAGAAAAGGTTTCGTTGCTAAAAGGAAAATCTGATCAGGCAAAAGTACCTGAGAGCATCCAAAAAGTTTAAGCACCCTCAGCGATAAACAGCTATCTACAATCAAGCCCGTAGCTTCATGAGTCAGATTTCGGCACCAAGATAGATCCAGACTAACCAAATTTCTTGAACGCCTCGCAAGTGATAAGGCTGTATTAAGACCAACCTAAAAAGGTTCATCCATTTATAAGAAATTAGAATAATACCATACAAAAACAAGCAAGAAGCCTTAAGAAATGGTTTTCTTTCTTTACTTTATTTCCCTGTGTGTAGGCGGGGAGTTATTGTGTGTGCATGTCTACGCATATGTGTGAGAGAAAAGAGAAGCATTAATCAAGTACCTTCCCAACATTGTTCAGTGCTAGCTCTTTCAAAACCTCCCCAGACATTTCAAGAAATGCAGCTATAGCATCATCACTATTGCAAGCAAGGGAAAAAAAAAAGAAAGTGAACTCTACAGCGAATATAACAGAAATCATATTTGAAATATAAGAATGAAACAAACTCCAATGTACTTTCAACATATTGGGTAGAATTGAGAAAGACAACTGCTCCAAACCAACCATATGGCTACCTCATTGATTAGACACACATAACGGCACTCCACTCTTATATTATTACTCAATAAGAAATAGGGGGAATACTTATTTATACAACAAATGCCTTGTGCCCCGTTGGAATAAATAGTAAAAAATACCCATGTGCCAAACTCAACTATCACACAATGTCAACTATAAGGAATCAACTAGCAAAACACAATAGACGAGACCACATCATAAGATTATATGACATAGTAAGTAAAAATAACCCCTCCCAGACGATACAGTAAATACCTGAATGCATTGTGGCAGAGTTTCAATGACTGCAATGACCGACAACCACTGGCCAGATAGCCGAAAGAAGTGTCTGTCAGTTTGGATATGTTACCAATGTCAAGAGCTCGTAAATTTGAACAGGTTTCCGCAATGATTTTCAAGGAAGAATCAGTTAATTTCCTGCAGGAAATTACAGTATCAAACATATTTAAGGATCAAAAGAAACTCAAAACCAGGGAACTCCAAAAGATTTTAGATAAAACAAGTGATAAGTAAGCATACCAACAATCCATCAAAATCAGTTCCTTGATACCATCACCTCTTGCAATAAGAAATTCCTTGATAAAACTATCAGTTACAGACTCCAACCCTGCTACTGACAACACTTCCAAATGCTCCAGCTTCTTCAATGATGGCAGAACCAGCATTGCATCAATACTTTGGCAATCATCGATAAATAGTTCCAGTAGAACCGATGCCAAGGAGGTAGCTAAAATGTCAATAGCGCTGTGGGTAAGAAATGAACACTGGCTGAGATTTACAGATCGTAATGCAGGGGCAGAAGAAACAAGAGCACTAAGCCCCGCATCCGAAAGACGATATGCACCAGTTAATGACAAAGTAGTTAGTGCAGGCAAGCTGTTCGGTGACCGAGCTAAGGTAGAAGGTAAATTATAATCCGCGAAGCAGTGGCCACAGAAATCAAGTTGGAGAATCTGAATTCCAAAAACAATAAACTTTAGACTAGTCGCAAAAAGAATATCAGGAAATGGACAAATAGCAATAACTCAATACGACGTGTAGATGAATATACAGCGTACCGTCAAGTTGGTAGTGTCACACTTTTCAAAACATTGAGTGAACTGCTCCTCAGTTAACCATGAACAATCTTTGAGGCGAATTTCAGTAGGGGATCCATTAAGAAGGAGATCAAAAAAGTTACTATCCATTCGCCTCGAGTCACAGAGCATATGACAGAGCTTGTGTCTCAGAGCATCAGGCACATGAGCAAGCGAAGCAATCGCATCTGCATTATCGACAAGAACCCTCAAGCTCAAATCAAGCAATGATGGAGGCAGCCGCTTTGACCAGTCTTTTCTTTTACACTTTTGAGGAACCCACTTAATTTGTAAGGACTGTACCTTGTCCGAGGAAGAACTCCCCTGTCTTACGTTCAAATTCGCTGCTCTATCCCTTATAATCTTCATAGCAGTAGAGAAAGGACCCGGCCAATCTTCAACACCCTTTTCTTCAAGTTCTTCGGACGGAATTTCGCTTTCAGCCTCCATTGATAATATGTTATCATCTTCTTCCTGGGTGTTGAAATGGGCAAATCGAGAAGCATTTTGCCTAGCCGTATCTCGAAACCGCTCCATTCTCCCCTGACTTGTTCTCCTATTATTCTTCTTACTTGGCTTTTCATCGGACAAATTCACTTCCTGTGCTAGAAGTTCAACGTCGGAAACTGAACCGTCAACTAAACTCTCATCTTTAGAGTCCAAAGCACTTTCTACAAGCAATTTCCACTTTCCTTTCTCTTCTCTACTATATCTCCTTTTCCCCTTCACATTCACTCTCTCCTTGCTTCTTTCCGGTTTCTCAGTATCTTCACTCTCTTCCACTAACATGCTTTTACCTTTCCTGTCAATTTCAAACTCTACATCGCCTCCG
Source organism: Gossypium hirsutum (assembly GCF_007990345.1). Lineage (NCBI taxonomy): Eukaryota > Viridiplantae > Streptophyta > Magnoliopsida > Malvales > Malvaceae > Gossypium > Gossypium hirsutum. The sequence goes on along the minus strand of NC_053442.1, from coordinate 14,548,412 downwards.
CTGCCGTTGCCGTCGCCAAATGGACCCTTCTTAGTAACCCTCTTCCCCGACCGCAAACTCAATACCCCTTCATCCTCGCCGCTCTCATCATCCTCGCCGCTCTCAAAACCGACATCGTTATCCACACTCAACTTCCTCTTTCTCGAAACGTCCCCGTTTCGTCGTTCGATACGTTCCTCCGCCTCCAAAACACTATCCTGGCCGGCATTGGACGAAGCTTTCGTAGAAAGACGAAGGCTCCGCCGAAGTAAGGGTGCGGAACCGGAAACTGAACCAAGAGTTTTAGGGGAGGGAGTGAGTGAAGGCGGCGATGAATGAGTGGCGGGTTGTTCGCGGCCTTGAGTGGGAGTGGCGGGCGGGTCGATGTTGGCCTGAGCTTTTCGGGGCTTGGGTTGGACCGGAAGGATTTTGCGGGATCTCAGGACCGGCATCGCTGCTGAAAGAGAATGGCGGGAAGTGAAAACGAACCAGTATGAACACTCAACAAAAGAATAATCGGGAGGAGTCGTATTAAGAAAAAAGGGCGGCCTTTTGTTTTTTTAACAAATTTAGGGTTTTTCTGAAAGAGAAGCTTCTCGCGTACGCTTTTCCATAATAATTTTCCCGCCAATATTAAGGGCCTGAATCTGAATGGTCAGCCAGCTGGCATTTTTCTGTTTTTGTTTTTGGCCCGAAGAGATGGGAAGAGAAATAAAATAAATTTTTATTTTATAATATCTTTTTATTAATTTATGTAGATTTAAATTTTAAATTTACATAGAATTTTAAAATATTGTATTAAGTTTTTAAAGTATTAATATTAAATTAAACTAATTGTAAGTTCAAATAAATTTATAATCTATTTCCTTAAATTTGATGAATTTTAACTTTAAGCATACACTTGCAACCTATTATTTTAGACCTTAAACATAACTAACTACACTTCAACTCAACTTACCATATATAAGGTTGAGCATTATATATTAAGATCAAAACTTAAACTTACTTAATTCAAATCAACATTAAAAAATACCATCTTAATTCTCCTATCAAATTCTTATTTTCTTATATTAGAAGCCAATCATCACATATCTAATCTAATCACATATATCATATATTATTGGGACTATAGGGTTAAATAACGTCAATAGTTTTTTTTTTAATTAATTAGGTCTTTAGGTTGATTTTAAAATTAATTAAGGAAATAATTTGATTTAAATGAAAAGCGAGTTCAACTGGGCAAGCTTTCTGCATAGGTATCAGGAAAGCGCGCTTAGCTGGACAAGTTTTCTGGAAAGTTAGTCTAGTCGGACGCACTTTCTCTCAACATTCAAAAAGGTCAAAAAGCATTGGCTTTTTGAACAGTGCCACGCCAACGGTAAAAAAATAATAATCCAACGATAAGTTTTTTTTACCCTATAAATACCCCCCAAATTTCATTTTTTTCATTCACATTCTTTTGTCAACTCTCTCTAACCCTCTCAAGTCTCTCATTTTGGTTGTGTTCGATATTTTCATTTAAAAATAATATTTTTATTAATTATCTCATATTGTATTCGTTCAAAATCGATTTTTCACGAATGGCCGCCTCTTTAATCCGCTTCGACGACAATAATATTTCTGCCGCCCAAGCAGTAATGGTAAGACAGAAATTTAATTTCGTTAATTTCAATAAGGTTAAATTTAATTTTTTTAATTTGAAATTATTTTTATTGTGTAAATAGGTAGAAAATCGTGTTTTGGAGGGCTTCATTCATTATATGGGAAAGCCTGCAATCTTTGAAATTTGTGGCCATTTGCAAGCGGTTGGATTCTTACATGTGTCTTGCATGCCCGGGGGATACAAAATAGATTTGACACTAATCAGTGCGTTGGTGGAAAGATGGAGGCCTGAAACACACACTTTCCACTTTCCATGCGGTAAGTGTACAATCATACTCAAGGACGTTAGCGCTACAACTCAGTCTGCCAATGGATGGGCCAATCATCACGGGATCAACGGTTGTTTCGGGTAAAGTAAACCTCTGCACACCACTGATGGGAAAGGTCCGGAACAAGTTCGAAAGTGGTCAGATACCGATGAACTAGTTGAATGATAATTTCAACGAGCTCCTTAAATACTGAACGAAAGAGGTCATAGAAAAATACGCTCAAGCATACATCATAAGGTTAATCTGGGGCATTTTAATGCTCGAAAAATCTCAAAATTTGGTACACGTAAGGTGGCTACTACATCTAGTGAACTTCAATGGGTGCGGAAAACTAAGTTGGGGATCTATCATAGTGCTCATGTTATACTGGGAGATGTGTTGGGCCACGATACCAAATGCGACGTCGATCGGTGGTTGCCTACTCCTTTTGTAGTCATGAGCCTAGTGGCGACTACCATTTCTACGTACCAACCCATACATGTTCCCGTTGGTGACGAAGTAAACATTATTTATTAACAAATACGTAGTCTATACAGTAAATTTTTATATTATATGTTTTGACTAACATGTCGCTTGTATAGGTGGAACCGTGGCCCAGCTATATGGGACTGTCCAATGAGCTAGAAGATATTAGACTGTTATTAGATCAACATTTGAAAACTGAGGTTAGTTACTTATTCTTTTGAACCTATATTAATTACTTAATGATTCGTAAAAAAAATTATACATAATGATATTTACAATTTTACCTTTCAATTTGAATGGATGTTGTACATCGACACCGATGTCATATCTTGCATCTTGCTAGAAATGTGGGACAATCGGCAGATGTGGGTTGCCAAGGTGTCGTTGGTAGTGTATACGAATTTGGTATTACAACAGTTCGAGTGAAGGCAACGAATTTTACTACCACCGCGAGACTTGAAGGAGTTGTATAATATGGACATACGGGGGAATGACAATAACAACTGGGTGGTGTAGCACGAGGAGCACATCGAGGCGTGGGATCGTAGGGCAATCTTAACCCGTTCACAAACCATTTTTTGCAGTGGACATGGTGGTAACTGATGATTATTTGGCATAGTTCAAAGCCATCGGCAAGCTATATATGTTACAACTAGAGGTAAGGAGTAGGCAAATTTGGGTGAAGATGCAACATCGACCGCTATAACAGCGTAGGAGGGGATACGATCGCAAGACGGGTTCGTCATCCACTCCGGCAGAAGATGCGCCGTTTGTCGCTACGCAATATATAGGTTAGTGCACTCCACTTATTCCCCTTCAATTAAGTAAGCCTATGTTTTTTTCACAAGCACCATCACACTACAGACCACTGTCGTGCGTGGCTAGTTTTTCTGTTCCCACATGTACATATTTCGTGGCATCGACATCCCTTGCATACTACACCCCCATGCAGATGTCGGTGCTGAACCCCATGTTAGGGCAGACGCTGAACCCCATGTTAGGGCAGACGCATCGCCACCAATGAAAATATCGATACAGATGTTCATGCAGTAATCAATGAAAATATCGATGCTCGATACCTTGCTGACGTACTCGAAATTTGAGGCACCTTATGATTACAAGCCTATAGTGACCCAAACACTGCGCACATCACTGTTTTACAAGGGTGGCTCATCATCCAACCACTAGACACGAGAGTGGTGGATACATGATGGAAGGCGAGGATGATGCAGCAATCGACCACAGAGAAAGATGATTACGCTGCCGATCCCAAAGAAACAACTGTCCAATGGGTCGTGCTAGATACATATTTAGGTGATGATGATGATGATGAGAAGTCTACAGGCCCGCACCTCCGGATACACTCTTGTTGAACCTCTTGTTGTACGATTAGTTATACGTAGAAATCTTCCACGCGACCGTCGTCCACCGTCATATTGCACACATTCTCCCCAATGACACAGTTGAGTGTATTTTTTTTCTTATAAATATTGTAATGTAAATATAGATATGTCATAAATAAAAAAACCAAGCTTATTCATTCAAACAATACATTTGTCTTTATTACTATCTACCATGAGTTATGCGTAAGTTAATAATAATTAATAAATTAAACCAATGAAAATATGCGAAACACACTAATGAATATGAAATTTAGTAGAAAGTAATGTTATCGATGCTGAGGCCCCAACGTATCCCTATACAGGAAACATGTTGGTTCGTATTTTTTGGGTTTCTACAATATCCGCATAATTTCTGTTGATTGTCTCTCTCTTGAATATCTATATTATTCTTTATTCGAGTGGGATTTGTGTAACTTTTTAGGGTTCCTGTTTGGCACCAACTCAAATGGCACGCTGGACACAGACGGCCATATACATTCATCTGAGACGGTGGGAATTCAGGACTTCACATACTGTGAATGCATTGTAGTTGGTAAACGTCGTTGATGTAAGGTGTGTACTCAATTCGTATGTTCTCACATGTGGCAATTGCATGTGCGCATAGGAACCAAAGTGCTTGGAATCTCCCATAATCGCAGGTCCCTTCCGTTAGGTTCACACGATAGGATGCACCTGACATTTTCTAGTCAGGCCTAGCATGCTTCGTGACTCAAAAATTGAGGTTTCAACGTGAGTGGCACACTACATACATGGTGTTCGCTCTTGTTGTACTTTGCCAAATCTTTTTCATCATAAAATGTACTATCGCCTATTATCTGTCCAGCATATGCCGACTCCCTCTTAGGAAACAAGGCAGCCAATCGAATGTATGTTTCTTTACGCATCCCTTCAGTATAGAATTAATACATTCGACCAAGTTTGACATCGTGTGCCCATATCGTAGACCCCCGTTGTACGACTACGTCTACTGTTCAAACGGTATATTCTATATATACATCACATCGTAGGTGTTAATGGTGCTTAAATTGTTTAACATTTGATGGAATTGATGTTGGACAAGCTTGTAACCTATCAAGAAATAGCTACTAGTTAGTGTAATGAAATAACCCGATATGAATATTCGATGTGTAGTGAATACATAGCTCAAACTACAAACCCATGTCAATGATTAGATCTCGCTCAATTACCGAATGATATTTTTTATGGGAGTTAGATCCCACATGTCGTATGCAGTACTGATGATGAGTGCAATCCCAAAGAAATCTGTGACGACCAATCGCCAAGAGTATTCTGAGTCTATTGTCTAATATGACACATATGTCATGTTACGAGCAAATGCGGTGACCTAACTGGCTCAGGAAGAAATATCAATCATTTGTCGTTTCTCTGAGAGTTACTACGAATGTTATAGGCAGAATCTTTCGATTACTATCCTAAGCAACGACAAGTAACAGACGCTACTAATATCTTCCATATAGCCAAGTGCAGTCAATTTGGGCCATAGGCTTACAGTGTTGAAATGCCTCTCAGCATTGCTTAAATGTCCAAAAGAACAGGTGGAAAATTTTTCCTAAGGACCAACTAATTGCCTCAGTAGCCTGGATGGTTTCGAGCTCGATTACGGAACTTGATGTGTATCGATCCAATACCTGACACTATTTCCATATATAGTTATACGAACCCTCTCACCTGTTCTCCATATCCTTTTGTTTTGCAACTCACATTTTGTAGTACGTTGGAGTGTATTGGTACTAGCTTCATATGTTCGCAATCAACACCGATATTTGAATTTGAGGACTGACATTCACCATTGGTAGAATAATTTCAGCAATCATGTCCAAGTCTAATGGTCTTGGCTTGCACCCGTTACAACACAAGTATGGGGACTAAGATACTTCTTTATCGTCCACATCTCGACTTTCTTCTGGTAAGAAGTTATGATTTTCCACTTATTTTCACCTATTGTCCTACATTACGCACTTTTATTCGAATTTCTCAGAACGATACTTCGTGACGTAGTATTTCATACCGTTCTTGAAGCTGTACCACTTCAGTGCAGCAAGGAAAGCATCTTTGTTGAGGTATTCCATTCCAACTTCTAGTACTTGTACATCATGATATGTGCTTGCATGGCCAAGTGTTTGTGAAAACTCTAAACCACTCTTGGCCGATAGGTCAATGTTCGTCATATGGGGAAGAGGTTCATACGCCCTGAATCGTGCATTTGGATTTGAGATGTCATCGTCAGACTCACAAAGTTTTAGCATTGTTGCAACCGGATTCGATTTGAAAAATAGTACCACTTTTGAACTATTCGGCCCGCACTGTCGGATTGGCTTAGGTTCTAGCTCCTCTCCTCGTTTGCATCCGCAGCCCTTTCTTCCTCATTTACATCTCCTTCCTTATCTGTGCCTTCATTGTCACTTTCGATAATAAATGTTTAAATAAATGTCTAGATAAATCTTTGGACAATAGTCTAGATATGATTTCAAGACAATTCAAGTGGAGTTAAGATGTTGGCATTTTTTATTTTGACCTTCATAATTGCTTGCTCTATAAGCAAATGATATTCAGGTTGTATGTTCTTCCTTCCTAAATGATACTAATCAAATTTCATTAAAGAAGAAAAGATGGATCGACTTGTCTTATTTCAAAAGCTTATATTTATCCCTAACATCATCATTTTACTTGGAGATCAAGCTGATTATTTTACTTGGACTTGAAAACCTTCTTTAATAATCATAATGGAAGGATTTATCTCAAAAAAATCCTTGATGAATGAGATCAAGATAGAGGATGCAAGTAATCAGATTTGAATATTATAAATCGATTGAATCAATTTTTGTATGTTTTCATCTTTTAGCGAAAGATTTTTAAGTACTAATTCATGTAAATTTGGACCATTTTACCAATAAATGCCTATTTCTAACTTTATTTACGGAAATTGGCCAATTTTTCCATTATTTACGGGAATGGGCCGAAAACTTCAAAATACGTCTACTTAGGAGCATTTTAGGGGGAAATTCTAGCAAAACGCGTCCCTAATGGAGGAATTTTGCCATGTCAGCACAAAACACGCTAATGTGGACACGCTTTGTTGACATGGCAAAATCGTTTCATCAGGGCGCTTTTTAGCCCGTGCTTTTACCAACGGTCATTTAAAATTTTGATCGTTGGTGGGTCCAACAGTAAAAAAATATAAAAACCCCCTTCCTAACTTTTTTCACATAACATTTCTTCCAAATTTATCAAAAAAGCTCTCAAACTTCTCCCTAAATTTCACAAAGCTCTCTTTAATTAATTATTTCCTTCATTTTTTTTCTAAATTAGTATTATTATTTTTTTATAATTTCTAAAATATTTGATCATGTTAGCAATGACCGGGGTATTAATTCGTCTCAATCATAAACATATCTCCGTCGAACAAATGAAAATGGCAAGGGTTAATTTTAATTTTTGAATATTATTTAATATTTTTTTATTTATGTAATTTTAATTTTATATTTTTTTATAATAGCCTGTAAATCGGGTGTTACAATGTTATATTTGTAATATGTCTGGTCCTCCATCACCGTTGATAGAAAATTACTTGAAGGAAGCAGGTTTTTTGACACGTGGCCAATATAGGCCGGGGGTGCAAGTTGGACTCGAAACTCATTAACGCGTTTATAAAAAGGTAGAGACCCGAGACGCACACATTTCATCTTCCATGCGGAGAGTGTACCATCACTTTAGAGGACGTGCAATTACAATTGGGATTGCCGGTGGATGGGTCCGTTCAATCTGCTGATTGGGGAGCCATATGCTACTATCTTTTGCGTGCAATTCCAGATAATATTTATGGAGGTCGGATCGAGATGGGCTGGTTACGAGACATATTTCCGGAGCCGGAGAATGATTCGACTGAAGTAAAAAAGAATACAATATGCTCGAGGATACATCTTTAAGATTATTAGAGGTTACCTAATGCTAGACTTGTCATGAAACCTCGTACATCTAAGGTGGCTGCTAAAACTCGTTGATTTTAAAACAACTAACAAACTTAGTTGGGGGTCTACCGTGTTGGCAATATTGTACCGGAAGATGTGCAAGGTGACGCTACCAAATAAAGTCAAAATTAGAGGTTTCCTATCACTACTACAATCATGGGCTCAGTTTCGCTTTCTTTTTTTACGTCATCGAGTGAACCACCCATATATATTCTCACTCATAACAATGTAAAATTTATATTAGATTTTACAATTATTACATAGATTTAAAATATAATTTTATGTTAAAATTTTTTTTAATTAGGTGGAACTATTCGACGAGTTATGTTGGAATACCTACGCTCTTGAAGATATATGGCTTCTATTAGACCAACAGTTGAAAGCGCATGTAAGTATTAAATAAAATACATATACATAACATAGTTGTTTCATATTTAGTATTTAGTATTATGTATATAACTAATATTTTATTCACGTTCATATAGTTTCAATGTACACCATACGAGGATCTAGTAATTCGGGCAGTAATTCCGGATGAATTCTTTCAAAATCCGAACATTTGGCATGTTAAGGTCCCATTGGTCAACTATGCTACTATCGAGATGCACCAGATGGATAGAGTGTTGCGGCAATTTAGATTTCAACAACCAATTCTCGTGACACCTGAGGTGCTTGAAGATGAGCACAAAATCGACTTATGACAATTGAATACGAATTGGCTGGTATTATACTCGAAATATATTAAAATTTGGGAAAATCGGTATGATCATATACCTACTAGCGAACCGGTCATCGTTCCAGAGTTAGCATGTGTGCCAGATTACATGTCATGATTTAGGATCCATGACAAGCCATATTTGCTCTCAGAAGAGTAGAGGCATCGGTAAATCCGTGTTGAAAGAGAACGACGGGGCCCTTTAAATCCAAGGAGAATGGATGACAGCACGGGCTGATCAACTGTGCCCACACAATCATTGGGCCCAACGCCTCAAGCGACAACATCCACACCACAGCCCCTTCAGATTATGCCAGGTGCATATCCTAGCCTTTATATATATTCTAACCCTTATATGTTTCCTTTTCCCAGTCCTATGCCAGGTTGGAATGCATGGCCCGGTGTATCTCCTTTCTTGATACTCCAACTTAACTGACAATATTTAGGCCATTGTGGCAGGAGGTATCGCACGAGGCACCTTCGGGGAGCTCATTTCATTTCCAATCCCCATCGCCTTATGGGATTCAAACACCTCTACTGTGGGTGATGCAAACACCTCCGCATTCTTTATTCTATCAAGGTGGGTCATCCTCCCAACACCCACAACCCCTGTCGGAAGCTGAACCAAGAAGGAATCCAGCATGTAACCGTTGACCACCCCCATGTGGCACTAATTTTGACCGGCACATACATTGATTTTTTTAATATATTTGTACAAACTATTTTTATATTGTTTCATTTGATAAAATAAAAGTTGTTTTGAATATTTTAATAATAAATTATTTTTATATTTTGTCCTATTTAACAAAATCCTTCTTGTCAATATAAACCCCTCTAAACCCTTTTACAAAAACCCTAAAAGCTAAACACACAAATTATTAAAAAAACTAAACCCTAATTTAATTAATTTTAAAAAAGTCTAAACCTTGATTTATTTTTAAAAAAATTCTTAAACCTTAAATAAATAAAACCCTAAATTATTTTAACAAAATACTAACACTACAACCCTAAAACCCTAAACCCACAAACCCTAGGCACTAAACATGCAAATAGCCCTAACCCTAGAAAAACAAGGGCTAAAACGCGTACTTGAGGGAGCAATTTTGCCACGTAAGCAAAGTGAGTCCACATAAGGGCGTTTTATGCTGACATGGTAAAATCGCTCCCTCAAGGACGCGTTTTGCTAGAATTTCCCCCTAAAACGCTGCGTTTTGAAGTTTTCGGCCCGCTCCGATAAATAATAGAAAAAATAACCCATTTCCGTAAATAAAGTTAAAAATAGACCTTTATTGGTAAAATGATCGTAAATTTGATCCACCTAGTTTTTCAAGAACTATGAATGTCAAACGTGGTAAAGAGAAAAATTAAATGCAATATGTTTTCTTTTTTAATATTTTAACTTATTTGATAATTCAAATAAATTTATAACAGCTATTTAATATTGAAAATTTATTAATTTATTAAAATCTATATACCTATAACAAATGAAAGGTCTTTTGGGACCTTCCTTCTTTAAGTCATGTCTATGTCTAGTCATTCATGCTTTTTTTTCTTCTTTTTTTCTTTTTTTTTTTTACATTAATGGTTAAATTGTAATTTTGTTTCCTCTATTTTTGGGTTATATTTCTTTTCTTTTTATTTTTACATTTACCAAAATAATTAAATTTTAGTTTTAGTTCCTCTGATATGTCTAAATTTAAGATTTAATTTTTCTAATTTATTTTTAATATAAATTGGTCCCTATATTTTTATAATGTTATTAATTAGTCATAATAATTAATATTATTAACTTTTCGATTAAAGCATTACATTGTTATATATAATTTTGAATACCTTAAAAATCTTAGATATTGATATGTGTTTCCTTTTTTTTTTAGGTTTGCGTTGATTTTACCTCCTTTTTTTTACAATTTAAAAAAAATGATTAAATTTCAATTTTGATCTCTCTATTATGCCTAAATTTGAGATTTAACCAATACACTTTAATTTATAATGTAATTTGGTCATTATATTTTTATAATGCTATTAATTAGTCCAAATAACTAATAGCATTAATTTTTCAATTAAAATACTATGTTGCTATATTTAATTTTTCTAAGTAGAATTAAAGTATATTTTAACCTTCAAATTTATACTCCATAATTTGATAGAAACAAATAATCGACCTAATGTGAAGGGAGGGAATCATACTATTTTCATTTAAATTTAAGAAACATAGTTAGCATACATACGTTAATAATAAAATATAGAGTTGAACAAAAAAAACCCTGAACTTTTTTTTATTGGCTATTTTAGGTACCTTGTTTACTCTCAAGTAATAAACTTGTTTGGAGTCTTACAATATTTTTCACTCTTCAGGCAATATTACGATACCCAAACTTGAATATTAATTGATTGCAAGGTTTTGGTAGGATGTAAAAAGAAGATGCAAAACCCTAAACCCTAGGTTGAAAAAGAGGAGACGAATGTCGTGTCTTATTTTTATTTTTACTGAGGTTATTTCTAAAAACCCCAAAAAGATAAAAATAAAAAAAGGAAAGAAAACAGGTATTATTGTAATTGGGTGTCAGGGCGAGCGCATATTAGTGGGTGTGGACCCCCACAATTCAAATTATAATTTAATAACAAGTTTACATTAATCATTTTAAATCCTCACTGATTTTATTAAATTACATGGGTCGCCAATTTCGTACTTTCACTCAAGTCAATTTTGGTGGCTTGGACTTCCCGCTGTCACTTCATTTTGTTATTTGCCTAACAAAAATTTCTTTCTTATTTACATATTATATTAATTTGATACTAAATATAAAAAATTTAAAATTTTAGTTTTAATTCTAAAATAATTAATAAATTTAGACTTTAACATTTACAAAACTTATCAATTTAGTCCTAACTCTAGAAATTAAAAAGAAACCATTTTTTAAAGTCGAAGGTTAGGCTAGGGTCTGAGCATGGCGGTAGAGCATTGGGGCCCCGCCTTATTGCCATCACTAGCTAGCCAGTGAGTTATAAAGGGCTAAAAATGAATTTATTTTAAAATTGTTTTTTTTTTTATTTTTAGAGTTAAGACCAAATTAATTGATTTTGTAAATATTGAGTGCCAAATTTTTTCAACTCTTTAGAATTAGAAGTAATATGAAAAATTTTGTAAATATTGAGTGCTAAATTTGTTGAATTTTTTTTTATATTTAACATTAAATTGATAGAAAGTGTAAACACTAGAGAGCTAATTTTACTACTAGACCAATAAAAAAAAGCCCACATTAGTTCAGAGTGATTAAAATATTTAATTTTGAAAAGTTAATGACTAAATTGTAAAAGTTTAATAATTAGGTGACCAAAATAGAATGAAACGTATAATTGGGTGATATTTTTATAGTTTACCCATAAAAAAATTTCATCATTATAATAGGCCAAATTTGCCCGGCCTACGTGAAGCTAAACAGTCCAAATACAACAGTTTTTTTTGGGCCCAAAACCCAAAACAAAATACAATAACGAATGGCCCAAAATTCACCCCCAGGCCCAAGAACAATTTCAGAAACCCTAGAGTTCTAGGGTGAACTTTGGCCACCGCAACCATGCCCCCGAATTTCCTCACGATCTTTATACCTGCACAACAAGGAAGGAAACAAAACAGAATACTGTCAGAAAAACCTTTGCAATTGCGAAAGATACTAGAAGATTTTGTTTACTTTTCTTGTTTCCTTGTTTGCTATAAAAGCAAACTCAACACACTGTAATGAGGATCCCGATTCGGAAATCAATAAAAAAAATGAATATTTCACAACAAAAAAAGAACAGAGAATACAAAGAGAACGAAAACATCAATCAAAGATCAGAGGTTGATATCTATTTTCTTGCTTCGTTTCAATGTTTTTTTACTTTTATTTTTATTTCTTTCTACGCGAAAATAAAATAAAAAGAAAGAATAAGGGATTCACCTTGCCCGGTTCTATAGCGCCGCCGTAGAGGCCGAGGTTCGTCGTTTCCGATGATAAACGACGCATTTTTTGGGTCATAAAAAATATATAATTTTTTTCCGGCCACCGCATACGGCGGCACCGTCGCCGGTGACCAACGGCCGACGCGGTGGTCCGACGACCGGAGAAGATCGGCCTTGAGGGCTATTGCAGAGAGAAAAGAGGGAAGGGATTTAGTTTTTTTTGGGTAAGGGGTTAAAATGATGTTTTTCTAAAAAATTTGGCTTTTATAGGCTTTGTAAAATGACGTCGTTTTTGGGCTGATTCCAATAGCCCAAAACTGCGTCGTTTCACTTTTAACCAGCGCATTGACCCGACTCATAGCCAAGATCCGCGTGTTTTTTTTAAATGGACTATTTACGCGCGTGGTCCCTTCGCCTTTACGATGGTTTGCAATGCGGTCCTTTTTCTTCCTTTTCCGTTTCTTTTAAATTGACCCCGTAATTTTATCCCTGTTTCATTTTAGTCCCGCATGAAGCTGTGCGTTTAGGGTGTTTGGGATTATTTTCCATTTAATCCCTGACTTTGTGCGTGTGTATAATTTTGGTCCTAGTTTCAGTTTTTTTATCCAATTAAATTTATACGCTCTAATTTTATTTTAATTTTAATTCGGTCCTAGGCCCTTTAAGCTTTATTTTTTATTTTATTATTTTTATTATTTTGTTTTTTTTAAACGAATATTTTTTCTCATATTTATACATATATATACATATGTTTTTTTTTATTTTTTAAATTTGACTAATTTCGATAATGTAGTTATTATTTAATTATTTTTAATCTATATATTTGTTCTTCATATGTACATATATTTTTTTCCCTAATGAATATTCTTTTATATTTATATATATACATGTATATATCTATTTTTTTTTATTTTTTTTGAAAAATGTTTAATTATCTACTTATATTTTAACATATATTTTATAATTTATGTACATATGTATATATATATTTTGTTTTCATAAATGCATTATGTATTTTATATATATATATTTTATAACCCAAAACTTTATGCGTAAATTATCTTTATGTCTTTTATTCTTCATAATTTTAAATGTATATATTTTGTGCCTTTTATTCTTTATATTTTTGTTTATTTCCTTCATTTGTTTATTGATTTATGTTTTCATTTATATTTTAAAAGCATGTTTTTTATTTTGCTCATTTATTTGAGGCTTTGCATGTCATTAATTTATTTTTATTTATGTATTTATCTATCTATTTATATTATTTCTATACAATTGTCATATTTATTATTGTTATTTGTTATTGCGACATTTGTACATGCATTCAATATAACATTACATCACTTTTTACTCGAGTTTAAAAATAGAAAATGTTCAAAATAAAGATAATGCTCGTATTTAGAATTTTCAAGAAAGTTGAGCCCTAACGTATTGGGTTCCAATTTTCTTCGTAAAATCTAACAATCGAGGATTGTTTTTTTATCAAACAAAATAAAACTTGTCATCGGGAATTCAATATGTTGTGTCCTAACGTATTGGATGTGACACGTTGATTTCTCGAGACAAATATTTTTTTAAAAAAATAAAGGAAATATTGAATGTTTGGAATTTTAGGAAATCGCGCCCTAACGTATTGGGTGGTGTTTTCTTCATAAATTTTAAATAATTAGGTATTTTCTTAAATTTTATCACACGAGTTTTTTTTGGAAAAACTCATTTTGAAGAAATAAAATATCGTGCCCTAACGTATTAGGTGTGATGTTTTCTGTTTCAAAATGAGGGCGTCTTAATCATTAATTTAATTAAGGATTGTGCTTTTTTTTACTCTCGACATTAAGACATTTATTAATCAATTTGGTACCAATTTTTGGGCGTATTGGGGTGCTAAGCCTTCATCGTACGTAACTGACTCCCGAACCCGCTTTTCTAAAACTCGTAGACAAAAGTCGTTTTTAGGTGGTCCAATCACACCTTAATAAAAGATTGGTGGCGACTCCAAATTGTCATCGACAACTAATTTTTGTTTTTTTTCCAAAAATAAAAATGGTTTCGACAGCTTGGCGACTCCACTGGGGACTTTTTTTTAAATAAGAGAGTCGAGCCACAAAGTTGATTAATTCTTGTCTTATGGTCGAGAAAATATTTTTAAATTTTTTTTCATGATATCCTTTTGCATTCATTAATTTCTTACTTAATTGATTTAAATATTGTTTGCATTGCACATTACATGTGTTGGATAATTTTACCCTTCTAAGTGGGAGTGAGAAACTATTCCTTCGTGAGGTTTTCACCTTCGTATAGGATAGTGGATTGCTTTCGGAATACATCGGTACCTATGCCTTCGTGAGATTTTCATCTCCGTATAGTCATAGGGAAAATGTATTCCCCTAAACTGAACTTGATCTATATGAGACTATAATGGGTGAAGATCGAGGAATCTGCTGGTTCAGGTACCTTTACTTTAGAGCCAAACCGCATATAATGAGCCTTAGGAGCTTGCCTTAGGAAGAACCACACCAAACCCTTGTAGATGTCCTAATAGACGTTTTACTCTTCCTTGATTATATTTGATACTGACTTTTGTGTTTTATTTTTATTGCATGGCATGGCATTGCATTTCGTCATAAAAGTCGTCAGTTCATATTCAGTTTCTAGATAGAAAGCTTAACATGGAAAAAGGGTTTCTTGATAAAGTGGAGGACAATGCGGCTGTCCGAACTTGGTCTGAAACAACGCAGCAAGAAAAGGGTGATAGTTTGGCTGACGGGTATGTGTCGAAATTATAGGACTTTACTCGCATTAGTGTAACTCAAAATAGTTTGCAAGAGTTGAAGGAAATCTGAGATCAGTGGAATGTTGAGGATAGACAGCTATTCTATGATAATTATGGGGATTTGCCTTATTTACTTGACGTAAAAGTAGACAAGCATTTGTTTCGAGCCCTCGCTCAGTTTTGGAATCCTGCTTACAGTTGCTTCACATTTGGGAAAGTCGATTTGGAGCCTACGATAGAGGAATATGTGGCTTTACTCCGTTGTTCAAAGTTTCAAATAGACAGGGTCTACACGAGAGCCGTAAATGTGCCAACTTTTTCAAAAAAAGTTGATGAGTATAACAGGGATGAGTGAGTAGTGGGTTGTTGTACGGATTAAGCAAAAGAGGGATAGTAAGTGCGTTCCTTGGAGAAGCTTGAAAGATGCAATTCTAACACACCCAGATGTAAGAAAGAGGTTAGATGTCTTTACTTTAAGTATATACAGCTTGGTTGTCTTCCCTAAAGCTTTGAGGCATGTGGATGAAGCAGTCACTGATTTATTCGACCGGCTCGATAAGAAGGTTACACTGATTCCAGCAATTTTGGCAGAAACTTTCAGGTTATTGAGTGCATGCCGAAGGACGGGTGAAGGTAGATTGGATGTGCACAGCTTCTACTCGCATGGTTTCACAGTCACTTTTGAAAGGTGGATAAGGTTTCGTATCGAGTTTTCTCTGAAAATTATTCACCGCTAAAGGAGATAGTAGCTACGCCGAGGAGAGACGACATTTCGGAAGAGAAGTGGATGGCGATTCTTCAAAATCTTCAGGAGGAGGACGTTGAGTGGAGAGCTCCTTGGTTGCTTCCAGATGAGATCCTGTATAGGTGTGGTAATTTTGATTGGGTTCCTTTGCTTGGTATTTGGGGAGCTGTTGGATATACTCCATTATTGGTGCTAAGGCAATATAGGTCAAGGCAATTTATACCTGCGACCCAAGGGATAATTGATTGTGAATTTTTGTACAAGGACGATGGTTATAGAAAGAAGATTCAAGAGATGTCTAGTGCGTGGAAACAAACTCGCCGAATGAAGAGGCTAGCTGTGGGTTCGATGACAACCCCTGAGTATCATGAATGGTGGGTTAGGAGGATTAATGACAATACACCTAAGTTAAATCAGGAAAACAGCCAGTCAATAGAGGAATCTTTGCGAGTCGCCCCTTCTGAGTTGGAAATTATAAGACAGGATTTTGAAAAAGGAAATGCGGATTTAGAAAAGAAGATAGAGCAAATGGAGGAAGAGAATATGAACTTGAGGTTAAACATAGATGTTCAAAAGCTTGAAAATGAAAAATTAAGAAAAGGGAAAGACAGGGTTGAAGAAGAGCTGGGTAGTTTGAAGACGGATTATAAAAAAGTTGCGTCTGTCAATTAGAACCGCTGGGTTAGGAAAAACTTCAGAACAATGGCGAGCAGAAATTCGACAGGAAAAAGACAAGGTCGATAGATGGGAACAAAAATTTCAGGAGGTTCAGACACGAAATGAAGCTTTAGAGAAGAGTTTATCAGAAAGCCAAAAGGAAAAGGGCGAGTTAAAGGACAGGGTAATCGAATTGGAAAGATCTCTTCATCAGTACAGAAATCAGAATTCTGTAATAGAGTTGAGAGCAAGCTTGAGCAAGATCGAGGAAATGAAGAAAATAATAGAAGAGTTAGAAGCGGCAATACAGAATTGTGAGATCCGAATCAAGTACTTAGAAGTAAATGAAAGTCGTAATAATGAACAACTTCACTACTTTCAGAATCAAGTTAGGAGCAGAAATCATATCATGGAGGAGGCTGTGGTCTAGATTCGAGAAGTAGCTGATCACATACAGATTTTAGCAGTGCAGGCTGACATGCTGAGTGTGAAGTATGAATTAGAATCAGATCGGGGGCAAGAGTTAGCTTTGTTACTTAGGAAGATTAGAATTCTGAGTAATAGGGCAAAGCTTTATTTGTAATTCATTTTATGTAAAGAAATTTGCTTTCTAGTAAAGTTTTCTTAAATGGAATTGAATCAAAATTGACGTCTTTTTGCATTCATTTCATGCATTACATGATATCATAGCATTAAAGTCCACTAAAAGATTTTAATTGATATAAATCATTCCTCAGTTAATCTGGAAACCAACCAACCCACCATACACCGCTACTCGATCAAAGACTAAAGAAATGGACCAAAGGTTAGAGAAATTAGAGCGAATGCAAATGCAGATGCGGGAGCAACTGACCAAATTTCAACAGGAAATGAGAGGTCAGATGCTAGAATTACAGAGAGCTATGATGAGGCAGCTCAACCGATTGCTAGTTGGAGAGTTAGAAGAAGTGAAAGACTCGGTGGTCCACTTTGAGGAGGATGATGAAGACCCTGTTTATCCCTCAGATTTTACCTCGATAAATGTCCAGCCAGATATGCGTCCATAAGGGGCACCCTTTACTATCAAATCTCAACAATATCAGACCGATACCTTAGTACCAATGACTCGCCCGATAGGCTCAAGATCCAATCTGAGAAACAATCTAGCCTATCCTATTACTCTTGATAATTCAACAGAAATAATACAGGCAAGGGTAGAGTACCCAAATACTATAAAGGCCCCAAAGAGGAAGGGGAATAAGGGGGATAATGCAAGCAGATATAACAAGGGTCACTCAAAACCAATCGCTGTAGGCCGGCCAAAGACAGAAACCACCAGTCATCAAAACCCTTTAAAGTGAGAATCTTACACGAAGGCAAATACAGAAAGGCCTCAGTTCACGCCTATACCGATGTCATATAGCGAGCTATATCAAAGCCTATTTAATGCATATGTGGTGTCCCCTTTCTACCAGAAACCAATGTTGCCTCCATTTCCTAAATGGTATAACGCAAATGCTCAGTGTGAATACCATGCAGGAATTGCGGGGCACTCGATAGAAAATTGCACCGCATTCAAAAAGATAGTTGAAAGATTTATTAATATAGACATTGTCAAGTTCGGTGAAGCCTTTAGTGCAGAAAATCTGCTACCCAACCACATTGATAATAGAGAGAATGCAATGAATGAATAAGTGTTGGGAAACGTTCACATCAATCTCATATACGAAGACACAATTGAAAAGGGACCTTGTTAAATGTCCACCCTCATAAATTTGGGAGTGTTCAAAATAATTGGATTGCTGAAGAAATCTTTGTAGTCTTTAGAGCTTATTTAGAGTAATGTTCAGAACATTCTTGTTGTTTTTAGCCTAAAAATGATAGGAATTCCTTTGTGAAATAGGCTCATGTCTGAACATCATTATTCTAATAAAATACATCTTTACAGTTATTTTTGAGCCAATATTCTTTCATTCTTTATGAGTAATTATTATTTTATTCTTTGGATTTTCTTTCACATCATTTTTTCATTCATAATTATATTGTACAAATAATTATTCGTAAGTTCACACATTCTTTTGTATATTCTTTTGTAGTTACAATGGGTCCTCAGATATCAATGACACGAGTGACGCTGGTACAAACTTAGAATCTCCTTTTGAGCGAGATATGTGTTTAGAAGGATCTCATAACTTTGAAGATGATATAGATTGTAGCCTATTTCTGAACTTGTTAAGGATAGTAGAACAAGTCGAGAAACGGATCTTACCCTACACAAAAAAATCATTGGGATACATGACTTCTCCTTATGTGGGGCATGAAGGTCATTTGGTCGATCTCGCCAAAAAAGTCTGATGGTCATCGATTCGTCTTTGTGGTCGTCAATTATTTTACTAAATGGGTGGAAGCTGCCTCGTATGCCAATGTCATAAAGTCGACAGTCAGCAAATTCTTGAAGAATCCTATGTCAGTATGGAACCCCAAAAAGATCATATCTGACAATGTACTAAATTTGAACAACAACACAATATCAAAAGTTTGTAGTCTGTTCGCAATTAATGCCATATCAAAAGAAAAAAATTCCGCCGGGGCAATGCCTTTCTCTTGGGCCCATTGCGGTATTGCCTATTGAAGACATGATTCTTTCTCTCTGAGTTTTTGGATTAATTATGATTGAAGAGGAATGTTTAAAGTTATTCATCATGGTCAAATACGCCAAAAGCAAATGATACGAGCTCACAAAAAAGTCCGCCCTATAGAATTCTTTGAGGGACCTAGTATTGAAGAAGATCCTTCCCATACAATAAGAACTTCATCCCAAGCTGAAAAAGATCTTATGTGGAAGGCATTATCTGAAAAGCATCGATTTTTATCAGAAGGGATAACAAAGACATGCCTAATCCAATGAGTATAGATTCAAATTTTTTAAAAAAAAAAGAAAAAGAAAAAGCAAAAAAAGAAAAAGGAGAGGCCAAGGTGAAAATCTGCAAAGGACACCTTGAAACAAAAGGGGATTTGAGTTGAAAACCCAAAAGGGCGGCTCAAATATTGATCAAATGGGGCAAAGTAACTCGAATCTTGATCAGATTGGGGCATGTGATGATCTAGTTATATCTGAATCAACAGGAAAGAGTAGGTAACATCTTGAGGCATCGACAGAGTACTGTAGATCTCTCAAACACATGTCAAACTCAGGAGGGTCTTCAGAAAGTTTGTACAGAGAAGTTCAAGCTGCGATATCTGGGGCACCCAATTTTCATACTATTGAATTTGTTGTTCTTGGAATACTTCATTCTTTTCCAAGATACACATTCCCAATCAATTTCTTTATTACCATTCTTTACTATTTTTGATAATTTATTCCTTTCGAGCTATGCTCAGAGCTAATTTTATTCTTATCCATGGTTATGACCTTTTTTGCAAGCATGTTGCAGTGGAATAATGATTAATAGACTAGTAAAACTTTCACAAGGGAAGTTTGGCATATTACTTTAGAAGTTTTTAAATAATATAGGAACCTAAAACAAGACTATTGTTTAGAACACACTAAGTTTAAAGGTTGGAAATTTAAGAAGGAAAAGTCTAAATTAGGACTTTTTCTCTGGATTCTGTTATCAAAAACATTGATTGAGCAAGGTGACAGGATGTCAGGTTGGTGACAAAGCTAAAATAAACAAGCGAGTAATGATCACCAGGCAATAGGAAGAGGTTTCTTCTGAGAAAAAAGCCTTCATTTGCATATGAGCCTTTGGTGCGACACCTTAGGTATGGTGTAAAGGACCAAAGCATTTCACATTCTGTATCCTTGAATTGTGATAGGAGTGGATTGAGAAAAAGCCATATATTTCTACCCTCGGGTTGCAGTGGGAGAATGATGGTACAAATTTTTGCGTTCCAGTGGATTAAACTTTGAGTGGGGGCAATCTGACTAAGTGTTTCTTGGGAGACGCCAGCAGAGCAGGAAGGCATTGTAGCACGTCAATGATAAGGTCTTAATAAACTTTAAGCAGTGATAACCTAAGAAGGATCATTCTCAAAAAAAAAGAAAAAAAACATTCTACATTCATACAAGCACCATTCACACATGTCTAGTTAGGAGCATTTGATGCATTTTGATCATGCCATCCTAATATTAAGCATAATTAGGTTCATTATACAGAGCATGTTCCTCAGAGAATAGACTGGTAAAATCACAAAGCTAGCCTCTCTGGGTTACAACGGGGAAGGTTAAAAACAACAGATCTTGCCTTCCTGTACTGACAACGAAGCAGATTGAAGATTGCAGATCTTATCTCCCTAAGCAGTAGTGGAGCAGATTGAAGTCCTCAGCCTATCTCCCTGAGCAGCAGTGGAGTAGGTTGAAAATTACAGATCTTATCTCCCTAAGCAGTAGTGGAGCAGATCGAAGTCCCTAGCCTTATCTCCCTGAGTAGCAGCGGAGTAGGTTAAAAAAATTACAGATCTTATCTCCTTAAGCAGTAGTGGAGTAGATCGAAGACACTAGCCTTGCCTCCCTTGGTGGCAACGGAGCAGGCTAAAGATAGCAGATCTTGCCTTCCTGTACTGACAGTGAAGCAGATCGAAGATTGTGAATCCTATCTCCTTGGACAACAGTGGAATAGGTTAAAAATTACAGATCTTATCTCTCTAAGCAGTAGCGGAGCAGATCGAAGATACTAGCCTTGCCTTTCTGGGTCGTAGTGGAGCAGGTTGAAGATAGCAGATCTTACTTTCCTGTACCGACAGTGAAGCAGATCGAAGATACCAGCCTTGCCTCCCTGGTCAGTAGTGGAATAGGCTGAAGATTGAGAATTCTATCTCCCTGGGCAGCAGTGGAATAGATTAAAGAATCTCATCTCCCTGGATAGCAGTGGAATAGGTTAAAGATTGTGAATCCTACCTCCCTGGTCAGCAGTGGAATAGGTTGAAGACTGAGAATTCTATCTCCCTGGGCATCAGTGGAATAGATTGAAGATTGTAGGTCCTATCTCTCTGGTCAGGAGTGGAATAGGTTGAAGATCGTGAACCCTATCTCCCTAAGCAGCAGTGGAGTAGGTTGAAAATAGCAGATCTTGCCTTCCTGCACCGACAGTGAAGCAGATCGAAGACATCAGTCCTATCGCCTTGATGTTGCAATGGAAAAGATTGAAGCCATGATGGCAAATCTTATCTCCCTAACGTTAAGGCTTGGATTAGCTGAAATGGAACGGACTGAAGCTGTGGGTAGCGAATCTTATCTCTTTGGCATTACAGTGGAGAAGATTGAAGCCGCAACGGCGAATCTTACTTCCCTGGCGGTGTAGTGGAACGAATTAAAGTTACGACGATTAATATTGTTCCCCAAAAATTGTAATTTAAAAATTGAAGATTGAGAATCTTATCTCCCTGAAGTTGCAGTTGAGTAGATTAAAACCAATAATCCTATCTCCCTGAAGTTGCAGTGGAGCGGATTAAAACCATAGATCTTATCTCTCTAAAGTTGCAGAGAGCAGGTTGCATCTGGTCTTATCTCCCTAAAGTTGCAGTGGAGTAGACTGAGTAAGAAAGTCTTATCCCCCTGAAATTGTAGTGGGGCAGATTGAATGAACAAATCCTATCTCCCTAAAAGTTATAGTGGAGTGGATTAGAACGATGTATCTTATCTCTCTGAAGTTGCAGTAGAGTAGATCGCATCAAATTCATCTTTAAGTCGCAACAGATCAAGTTGAAGCTATAAGTCTTATCTCCCTGAAGTTGCAGTGGAGCAAATTAAAGATAGCAAATTTTGTTCTCTTGAAAAACTACAAACGTACGAATCTTATCTCCCCGAAGTTGCAGTGGAGCAGATTAAAGCCGATAATCCTATCTCCCTAAAGTTGCAGTGGAGCAGACTAAGTAAGCAAGTCTTATCCTCCTAAAGTTGCAGTGAGGCAGAAGAAAAGATGGCAAATCTTATCTCTCTGAAGTTGCAGTGGAGCAGATTAAAGCCGATAATCTATCTCCCTGAAGGTGCAGTGGAGCGGATTAAAATCTTGAATCTTATCTCTCTGAAGTTGCAGAGAGCAGATCACATCTAGTCTTATCTCCCTAAAGTTGCAAAGAAGTAGATTGAAGCACTAGTTCCTATACCTCTGAAGATGCAGTAGGAAGGAATAGGGCTACCTGAAGAATAATAGTACCAAGGACCAACACAACCGGGCAAAATTGGTCATTTGTAAAGTCTTTGCTCCGTTCCCGTTACGCGATAACGAGCAAAGAGGGGCAGCTGTAATGGGCCAAATTTGCCCGGCCTACGTGAAGCTAAACAGTCCAAACTTTGGCCGCCGCAACCATGCCCCCGAATCTCCGTACGATCTTCATACCTGCGCAACAAGAAAGGAAACAAAATTGAATACGGCAAGAAAAATCTTTGAAATCACGAAAGATACCAGAAGATTTTGTTTACTTTTCTTGTTTCATTGTTTGCTATAAAAGCAAACTCAACACACTGTAATGAGGATCCCGATTCGGAAATCAATAAAAAAACGAATATTTCACAACAAAAAAGGAACAGAGAATACAAAGAGAACAAAAACATCAATCAAAGGTCGGAGGTTGATATCTATTTTCTTGCTTCGTTTCAATATTTTTTTTACTTTTATTTTTATTTCTTTCTACGCGAAAATAAAATAAAAAGAAAAAAGAAGGGATTCACCTTTTCCCGGTTCTATAGCGCCACCGTGGAGGCCGAGGTTCGTCGTTTCCGATGATAAATGATGCATTTTTTGGGTCATAAAAAAATATATAATTTTTTTTCTGGCCACTGCATACGGCGGCATCGTCGCCGGTGACCGGCGGCCGACGCGATGGTCCGACGATCGGAGAAGACCGTCCGTGAGGGCTATTGCAGAGAGAAAAGAGGGAAGGGATTCAGTTTTTTTTGGGTAAGGGGTTAAAATGATGTTTTTCTAAAAAAGTTGGCTTTTATAAAGGCTTTGTAAAACGACGTCGTTTTGGGGCTGATTCCAATAGCCCAAAACTGCGTCGTTTCGCTTTTAACCCGCGCATTGACCCGACCCATAGCCAAGATCCGCGTGTTTTTTTTAAATGGACTATTTACGCGCGTGGTCCCTTCGCCTTTGCGATGGTTTGCAATGCGGTCCTTTTTCTTCCTTTTCCGTTTCTTTTAAATTGACCCCGTAATTTTATCCATGTTTCATTTTAGTCCTGCATGAAGCTGTGCGTTTAGGGTGTTTGAGATTATTTTCCATTTAATCCCTGACTTTGTGCGTGTGTATAATTTTGGTCCTAGTTTCAGTTTTTTTATCCAATTAAATTTATACGCTCTAATTTTATTTTAATTTTAATTCGGTCCTAGGCCCTTTAAGCTTTATTTTTTATTTTATTATTATTATTTTTATAATTTTTATAATTTTGTTTTTTTTAAACGAATATTTTTTCTCATATTTATACATATATATACATATGTTTTTTTTATTTTTTAAATTTGACTAATTTCGATAATGTAGTTATTATTTAATTATTTTTAATCTATATATTTGTTCTTCATATGTACATATATTTATTTATTTTTTTCCTAATGAATATTCTTTTATATTTATATATATATACATGTATATATCTATTTTTTTATTTTTTTTGAAAAATGTTTAATTATCTACTTATATTTTAACACATATTTTATAATTTATGTACATATGTATATATATATTTTGTTTTCATAAATGCATTATGTATTTTATATATATATATTTTATAACCCAAAACTTTATGCGTAAATTATCTTTATGTCTTTTATTCTTCATAATTTCAAATGTATATATTTTGTGCCTTTTATTCTTTATATTTTTGTTTATTTCCTTCATTTGTTTATTGATTTATGTTTTCATTTATATTTTAAAAGCATATTTTTTTTATTTTGCTCATTTATTTGAGGCTTTGCATGTCATTAATTTATTTTTATTTATGTATTTATCTATCTATTTATATTATTTCTATACAATTGTCATATTTATTATTGTTATTTGTTATTGCGACATTTGTACATGCATTCAATATAACATTACATCACTTTTTACTTGAGTTTAAAAATAGAAAATGTTCAAAATAAAGATAATGCTTGTATTTATGATTTTCAAGAAAGTTGAGCTCTAACGTATTGGGTTTCAATTTTCTTCGTAAAATCTAACAATCGAGGATTGTTTTTTTTATCAAACAAAATAAAACTTGTCATCGGGAATTCAATATGTTGTGTCCTAACGTATTGGATGTGACACGTTGATTTCTCGAGACAAATATTTTCTTTTAAAAAAATAAAGGAAATATTGAATGTTTGGGATTTTAGGAAATCGTTGCCTAACGTATTGGGTGGCGTTTTCTTCATAAATTTTAAACAATTAACTATTTTCTTAAATTTTATCACACGAGTTTTTTTGGATAAACTCATTTTGAAGAAATAAAATATCGTGCCCTGACGTATTGGGTGTGATGTTTTCTGTTTCAAAATGAGGGCGTCTTAATCATTAATTTAATTAAGGATTGTGCTTTTTTTTACTCTTGACATTAAGACATTTATTAATCAATTTGGTACCAATTTTTGGGCGTATTGGGGTGCTAAGCCTTCCTCGTATGTAACTAAGTCGTTTTTAGGTGGTCCAATCACACCTTAATAAAATATTGGTGGCGACTCTAAATTTTCATCGACAACTAATTTTTGTTTTTTTTTCCGAAATTAAAAATGGTTTCGACAATCAAGTTCTACGTTATTATTTAATAGAAAATTTTAACATATGGACTAATTTGCATGTTTTAAAATATATAAGGATTAATTTGCTAAAGTGGCCGAAATACAATCCGCCTAAGTTGAGGGGCTTCCTGCTATTTTTAGCCAAAAAACAGACGACAACAATATAAATGCAGGGGCCAACACCCCACTCATGTCATGTCCTAACACACGCTCTGTTTTTAGAAATTTCTAAGTCTCTGATTTCAGACCCAAAATCCCAGAGTCTTTTTTCTTGTTAATGGAGGTTTAATTGAAAACTTAGTTTTCGATTACTACATAGACCAATATATACCAAGTGTAGTGAGTGAGATTGTAGAGGTACACCAAAGTTATACATGGCTCACCACCATCACCACCACCAGAACACGAGTGATGGCGTTTCACAGAGAGTTAACAGCCCGCGTTTCTCAGGTCCAATGACTCGCCGAGCTCACTCCTTCAAGCGCAACAATAACGCCGTCGGTTCTTCCAACACTAACGGAAGCAACAACAACAACTTGAGCGTGCATCATGAGATTGATCTACCGTTAACCTCACCCAGATCGGAGGTTGGAGTTGTGGCTGTGGGTTCGGTTTCAATTGATGGGTTGAGCCAAAGAAAAGGGTTGTTAAGGAAGCCGAGCGTTGGATCTATGGTTCTGGAATTTGGGTTGAAAGAGAGGAAGAAGCTCGGGCATTGGATGTTCTTGGTTTTCTGTGGGGCTTGTTTGTTTTTGGGTGTTTTCAGGATTTGTGCTACTGGTTGGTTTAGATCTGCTATCGAAACCGCTACATCAAATCAGGTACTTTCATGAATATTACGTAGCTTTTTGTGATAGCTGTTTATGAATTGACTTGCACTTCTATTCAATGTTGATAGATCAATGTGAAAAATGTAGTTTATCTTTGGCGACTGTTAGATTCTTTTAATTCTCATGCTTGGGAAATTAATGGGTGATCGTCTTGTGTACTTATTGCCATATTTATGGGTACAAAGCAGAAACTAGGGAGTATGCATATTAATTGCTTAAGTAATATATTTGCAATCCGAGACAATTTAAAGTTTCTTCGAAATGTGGATAAGTTGATACCAATCCCGGTTCGATTCCTGGATAACCCCTACCCCGTATATTTGGATCAAAGCTTGTATCTGAATCTAGATTTTTATAGCCAGAGTATTCCCGTTTCATATACTGAAATTGAATTTTCAACTGGTTTATAGTTGAGGACTAACAAGCATGCTTTTTACATCACTGGAAAAGAATTTTGAGTGTCAAGTTTTTAATTTTATGTTACTCCATGTATTTTTTTCTTTTCTCAGAGCACAAGGTAAGTTCTAATGGCAGATAAACTGTATAACGTGGTCTAGATTTTTTCCTTGCTAATGTGCTATCTCCGTCGTTGTGATTAGGGTTTATCTGAGTCCTCCACCAATAGACTAAGGCTAATGGATCAAGGCTATCATGACTATGGGTACGGAGGAAGTGGTTCAGATCAAAATCTGATGACATTGACATCAGACATAACTGATGTAAGTTTAAAATCTGCATCTTAAATTTATTGCCTCACGTACGCTTGTATGCAAAGAAACTTAGAGTTGATTATTCTGTTTACCAATAAACAAATTTCAGATATTTTCCATTTCTTTTCCAGCATTCAGGTATTTGGTCTCAACCAAATAGCGAGAATTTCACGCAGTGTATTGACCACTCAGAGAATCAGAAAAGTATGGAAGTCTTTCATCTTTGTTAACACTCCCTGTTTACTTTTATGTGTGTGTTCACAGATATATTGATGTTTTTGTGTATTGGGAACTTGCTATCAACTTCTATGTTTTCATTCGTTCTAAACTTCTAATTGTTGCTTTCTTGGCAGAGATAGATGCAAAGACAAATGGCTACATTCTTGTAAATGCTAATGGCGGTTTGAATCAGATGAGATTTGGGGTCTGTCTGTTGTGTGTTTCTCATTGTCTTTATAGCCTAACCTTTTATTATTTCTATCTTCTGATGTATCAATAATTTTAGAATGCAGATCTGTGATATGATTGCTATTGCTAAGGTTATGAAAGCAACACTTGTCCTGCCCTCGCTTGATCACACCTCATATTGGGCTGATGAAAGGTTAGTTTCTTTGTGTGCTGTGCTAATGTTTTGGATTGCCTGTTTTGCACCTATCAGTACATCAGTTCCTTACTGGTTCTGTTGAATGCATAAGCTAATAACCTTCATCTACATGATCTGGATATGAATATCTCCTACTTCTCTTGCTATTAACGAATGGCTAACTTATAGTTATTCCAAGTGACATTCTTGACATCTGATGTTTAGGTACTTTAGTCACATAAGACTGTTGCGTGGTATGCATTATATTTATCTGTATATCATATAACACATTGTCTGATATATTTGCAGTGGCTTTAAAGATCTGTTTGACTGGCAGCATTTCATTGTGACCCTGAAGGACGATGTCCATATAGTTGAGACAATACCGCCTGAGTATGCTGGAATTGAACCTTTTAACAAAACACCGATATCTTGGTCTAAGGCTAGTATAAACTTATCTTTGCATTTCCAATTGTCTATACAGAAACTACAGAATGCACCTATTGTAGAGGATGGCTGGTTCTGTTTTCTGCCTGATATGGCAATAAGTTGAGCAGCCCATTCATATGAGTGGCTTTGCTTCAGTCAAACCATATCTATTGTGATACATGTATGTACTTTACTGGTTCCTTATGAGACTAGAGTAACTATCTTACATTTATTTTTTTATTTAGGTTACATATTACAAGGCAGAAGTCCTTCCATTGTTGAAGCAGCATAAAGTAATCTATTTTACTCACACAGATTCTCGGCTTGCTAATAATGATATCCCAAGATCTATTCAAAGGCTAAGGTGCCGGGTAAATTATGTGGCATTGAAATATTCAGCTCCAATTGAAAAACTTGGAGACACTTTGATTTCTAGAATGCGCGAGAATGGTGGCCCTTATCTTGCTCTCCATTTGAGGCGAGTAAAAGAAATTTATTTATTATGTATAGAAATACTTCTTTCCCTTTACTCCATACTCTTCTTGTTTGGTTTGGCATGAGTAAGCATTTCTTTTCATGAAAATGGATGTGTGTATGGTATCATTTTTACATTCATGATAAACTATAATATCGATTAAGTTCACATTATTGTGAATAAGTCAAGGCTGATGTATGTTCTTGCTTTTATTTGTTTACTTTGTAGATATGAGAAGGATATGCTGGCATTCACTGGCTGCAGTCATAGCTTGACTGCAGAAGAAGATGATGAGCTTCGTAGGATGCGTTATGAAGTTGGCCATTGGAAGGAAAAAGAGATTAATGGAACAGAAAGAAGATTACTTGGTGGCTGTC
The DNA here is from genome assembly GCF_007990345.1 of Gossypium hirsutum. Taxonomy (NCBI): domain Eukaryota; kingdom Viridiplantae; phylum Streptophyta; class Magnoliopsida; order Malvales; family Malvaceae; genus Gossypium; species Gossypium hirsutum. The sequence continues at coordinate 14,519,698 of NC_053442.1, read as the reverse complement.
CACTGACCCCCAGGGAGACTTCCCTCTTGCTCAGAGCATTGGGTTTTCCGTCAAGCACTCGAATTTACTTGGTCGCTGGTGAAGCTTACGGAAATGGAAGTATGGAGTCTCTTAAGGAGGATTTTCCTAACATTTTCTCGCATTCCTCCCTCTCTACTGTCGAGGAGTTGGAACCTTTTAAGAATCACCAGAATATGTTGGCTGGTTTAGACTACGTTGTTGCCCTTAAGAGTGATGTATTTGTTTATACATATGATGGAAATATGGCAAAGGCAGTTCAAGGACATAGGCGATTTGAGAACTTCAAGAAGACTATCAACCCAGACAGGTAATTTTCTACCTGTTGGCTTTCAACAATTCTTAACCTTCTTCATCAGGTTGTTTCCATTGTTTTCTTGAATGCATGCTCTTACAGCCATCTAATCATTGCCATTTCTGGAGCAAAATGTGAATAAATAAACATCAATCTGTTGGTGCAGGATGAATTTTGTAAAACTTGTGGATGATTATGACGAGGGAAATATTTCTTGGAAGAAATTCAGTTCCAAAGTGAAAAAGCTTCACAAAGATCGAGATGGATCTCCCTATTATAGAGAGTCTGGGGAGTTCCCAAAACTGGAGGAGAGTTTCTACGCAAATCCGCTTCCTGGATGCATCTGTGAAAGAACAGAAGTATAGAAAAGCTAAAACACAGCTTATGTAATTTTGTCTCAATGCTCCAGAAAGTAAAAGCTCGACCGAAAAGGATGACTCAATTCATTGGTTGCAAAATGCCTGGTCAAAGGGAAAAACCGGTGGGTCATTTGTAACCTAACATATTGATTCAGCATCATCCATCAATGGAGGAATTAGCAAAGCCACAACAGATAGCTCAGTCATAGAAATCTCAAGAGACACCGGTAAAGATAAACATCCTATCCACCAAACTACCCTTGGAGAAAGAAAATGTTACTTTTTCCTCTTTTACTTCCTTTTTCTTTTACTAGAGAACATTTATTTTTATACTAGAACCGGTTTAAGGTTATGGCTGTAAAGAAGTTGGGTGGTGATGGGATAAATGAGGTGGCTGATCAAAGTTAAAAACAGTTTTGAATAACTTATGAAAAATACTATAGGACAATACTGATTGAATTGTATTACATCTGGATGTTTAATTAATAAAACGAAAAATATGATTTTGGTGTTAAATTCTACTTTTTGATAATATCTTATAAATATGTTCCTACATATATGACCTCTGTAACAAGTCGTTCTTATGTCAAAACTCATAAACTACTTGCCTGATTACTTTCTTTGTCTCTCAAATATTAACTAAAACTATGACCCAATGCTTGCTTGATTACTTCCTTTGTTCCTCAAATATCAACTGTGATCCAAATAATATCATAAATAATGTCAAACTTGTCTTCATTTATAATTAAGAAAAGACACACCATTGGAAGACAAAGGAGACCGAAAAAAAGAAAAAAAGAAAAAACTAAATAAAGACTAGATGAGCAATTAGAAGCTCGCAAAAAAAAAAAAAGTGTATCCAAAATATTCAAAGAAAAGGGTGAATCCTTGAGGCTACAACTGCAAAATAGAGTCCACAAGATCAGACAGAGGTGCAAGTTCTCCTTTGTCAATCAACCGGAATTCCTGCATAACTTGACAATGTTACAGATATGGAGGCCCCCATAATAATATCATCATTTGAGCAATGAAAATGAAAAGCACATGGGATTTTGAGAAAAGGAGAAACTTACCCAAGTAAATAGAACAAAATGTTTAAAGCAAGTATTCAAATGAGCTTCTTCTTTCAAACTCACAATCTTCTGAAAATGTGAGTGGTAAATGTGGGCGTATACTCTGAACAATCTTTTAAATATCGTCTTCACAACATCTCGGAAATTCGGTGGAAATGGTGCCCCTGTACTCCATCAAAAACAAAAGCAATCTCATCAACAATGACAATAGCTTCCATTTTATTTGGTTCATTACATGATATATTACAATACTAACCCAGTTTTTGTGGGAAAATTGCTTCATCGTCTAGCTGAGCTTCAATCCAGTCCATCAGATACTCAACATACTTGGGAGCTGATACCTCTATAGGCTTCTTAATAGTAACCCCATCTGCCCATCTATACTCATATCTGCCAACCAATTAAACCAACCAATTTCAATCTTTATGTATACCTGTTGAACAATACCAGACTCATTGGTTTACCCCTCGGCCTGTAAACCATAGGGGCCCTTGCCAGAGGCACATCAACAATACTTTCACCTAACAAAGCAAACTATACTAAGTAATATCATACTTTGGTCCTGCTGACATAGTTGGGCAGTTGTTTGCTGTGCAGAACTCAGTCAGTGTACCATACAGGATATTCACCTGGTTGAAGAAATCCACCGCTGCATGAAAATAGAAATGGAGAGAAAATTAGTTCCAATGATAGTGAGTTCATTAAGAATTTCTAGCAAAGAAGTTTTTTAAACTCAGATTCTTACTATTTACAGCAAGCCACTCATTGATATCTTCACCAGGTGGTAGCCTAACAGCTTCTCTCAAGTTCCCACTACCCAAGGTTGCATCAATGTGCTTTTGAAGCTTAGCACCCTGCAATTCCATTTTCATTGAAAAATTGCTGCTCATCCACTTCATATAATATTATTGAAAGCACCCAATGACCCCAAACACAAGTTTAACAAATGCTAAAACTCGAAACAAGAAAAAGAGAAAGGGAACCAGTACTCCAACCTTGCTTCCTGATGGAGCATTCTTCTTAGGCCTAAATGTCTTCTGGTTTCTGCATAATGCAAAAAACAAAGGATCAGCCAATCCTTATGAGGAGAAAGGGTTTCAAGTTTCAAGGATTCCAAGTATCGAAATCCTTTGCTTAGTATCAATCATCTAAAGTAGAACCAATAAACAACTTCAATCATGAAGTTGAATGGATTAAATGAAGTCATAAATATCACCACTATTCAAATGGGTTTTTTCTATAATTGTTTCTCGAAAACTCCATGTATGAAATCATATATATCATCACCACAAAAACACATAATGAAAAGAAGAAAAAAACAGAGATCACCACCATATTGAAAAAGACACAGAAACAAGGTTTGGGTAATTGAATGGGTGCGAACCTGCTACCGAGGCCGAAGAGACTCATGGAAAATGACAAAACGTTGACGTTTTGCTAACGGTGCTAAAACCTCTTTGTGTTTGTAAAATAAAAATGCTGGAAACAGAGGATAAAGAAAACAAGAAAGCCGTATATGGTTATATATATATAAATGGAGAGAAGAGAAAGGTTTTTGGTAATTAAAATAAGGAAAACATTATTAAATTAGTATATATAGGAAAAGAAAGGAATGAAGATAAATGACAGACTGGCAAAGACAGCGAGCTCTGTCTCAGTTAAAGAACAGAACATATGAGAGAACAGAGCATAGCCAGAGGGAAGAGCAGACACAGTCGCAGTCCCCGTCCCCCTTTGGCCTTTGCTTACCTGGCATTCTATTCCACTTATTTCAAGCTTCCTTCTGGTCTAATTCTATACAAAGTCCCTCCCACAATATAGTTTGAAAATATGATTTTTTTTCATTAATTAATTAGATTGTTTTAATTTTTTAAACATATAATGACAGTGGCATATACAGTTAAACAACTTTTTGCACATATATTTATATTATTATAATGAATTTTATGGATGAGGGTAGAAGAAAATATATGATTAAATTTAGCAAAAAATGATAGAGTTTAGTTGGGAAAATATGAAAGAAATGAATGAGGGTGGGGTCGTCTTAGCTGGATTTTGGAATTGTATTTCAACGTTTGGGGCTGAATTGGGATTTTGATTGGACCATTTCAATGTTTTAAGCCTGCAATTACTTAATGGTCCAATATACTATTTATATTATTCAAATGACTTTCTACCCTTGACCCAAAGTAGTAGTTCTTACTTAGTATATTCCCTCTTATTTTTATTATTATTAAAAAAAGGAAAAAAAAATCTGAAATTAATAAATCAGATATGGGTATTTGTTTAAAAGAAGGAAGAAATTCGAAAGAGAAGCAATAATTGGGGTAATGATAGGATTGGATGCAGCAATCATTTTGGATTTGTGTTTTTGCTATCTTTGCTCTCATTCTTTCTGCAGCAAACCAATCTACAGATAAGTCCCAGCTCGGACTACTTACCATTTCTTCCACTACATTCCATGGATTTTATAATAGTTTTGTTTGGTTACATCTGAGCAGGTGAGCTTAGGGTAGTCCCAGAATTGTGTACAAAAACCAAGACACAGGTTTGATATCAAATTAGACTCTCCTATTTCACACATAATTTTAACATATATTCAACAGCACAGCCATTGCACATCAAAGTCGTGATTGTACTACCAGGAAGGGATAGTCCGTGTACCCCACAACAGGGTCTTGCGTATAAAATGTCTTCCTAATGTATCGATTTAATGGCGCATTGATCCTCAACCTAAAAACCAGGTCTGGATTCGATATAAAAAGACGGCCATACGATACCAGATCGGCATCACCCTCAGCCACTGCTTGCATCCCGAGCTCCCTTGTGAATCCACCACTGCACATGAAAGTTCCCTCGTAACTCCTTTTCAAAGTCCTCATTAAATGAGCTTCCTCATCTTCACTACCGTGCCTGCCTGATTCAGTTTGCCCATAGGCATGATAACGAGGCTGAGTCACATGAAGATAAGCGAGTTTCGACCCCAATTTCAGCTGAAGCTCATTAAGCCTCTCTATCACGGCTAAGCCTAGGTTGAGCGGATTAGAGTCAGTGGCGTCGAGGTGATCAATTGCGGGAGAAATTCGGACTGCGATTCTATCTGCACCTACAGCTTCGGCTACGGATCCAATGATTTGCATTAAGAATTTACATCGGTTTGCCAGTGATCCACCGTACTCATCTCTGCGATCATTGATCCCGTCTTTTAAAAATTGGTCGATGAGATATCCATGCGCTCCATGAATCTCGATTCCATCAAAACCGGCTCGAATGGCATTCAAAGCTGCTGTGCGGTAGTGTTGGACAACCTCTGGTATTTCCGAGATTTGTAGAGCTCTAGGTTTAGGATATATGCCATAGCTCCCATCTGGCATCAAAATTCTCCACCTGTTGGAGAGAGGCTTGCTTGTTGACGATATGGGTGCCGCCCCACCAGGTTGATACACTATTTCATTAGTCAAAATAAGCAAATAAAATATTTCAATAAATGGTGAAAGAAAGGGGAAATGCATAGGGTGATGGAAGTTACGAGAATGTGAAGCACGGCCAACGTGCCAGAGTTGGCAAAAAATGATGCTTCCTTTTGCATGAACAGCATCCACAATCTTCTTCCATGCCTCCACCTGTTGGTCATTGTAGATCCCAGGAACATGAGGGAACCTGCTTCAATCATTGCACCATTAGACAATTTAGGATATGCCAGGAATCTGGATAACTCAATATTATGAAAATCTGATATTATTGGAACAATCATTTTGTAACAGGGAAGGGATAAAAAGACTAACAAGGGTACCATTATATCATATACAAAATGATTATATTTGAAGTGAAGCATTGCATCTCCCAACCCTATTATCTCATATTCAATTTAATTTAAAAATAAAAACTCTTCCAATATGCAAAACGACACAACATTGGGCAAATGCTATCTGTTTGATGGAAAAGACTAGAAAGTGGTATAACTAATTGGTGGAATAGTCGTATCAGGCTTTGGTTCAATTACGAAATTACCCAGCTGCAGTGTCGGACACCAGTGTCCCTTCGGTGATTAGAAAGCCGCCGGGAGTCGACCTCTGCGTGTAATATTCAGCGAGCGCTGGCCTTGGGTTTCCATTCAACGCCCTGCATCTAGTCATCGGCGCCAGCACCACCCTGCCATCACATTCAAACCAAACTCAATAGACCCCCGGAAATCTTCGGTAGAACGTGTCTGACAACCAAAGTTCCCTCAAGACAAGGATCTAAGCCCCTCCGAAATCAAGGAATCTGATGCAAAAAAAAAAAAACCCGACAAACTGAAACACAGACCTGTGAGAAAGGTTGAACTTGCCCATCTTGTAAGGAGAGAAGAGCGTTGGGGTCCCTTGAGATTGAGTTTCCGGCATTGTTACCTTCCTACGAACTTGATCTGAAGATGAAAAAACTTATCCGCAGTACACACTCCAGTTGAAAAAGTAAGGAAAACCAACAGTTACTAGAATGATTTACTTAATTATATAAAGAAATTTAGGGTGAGAGAATATAAGCATGTGGCATAAAATTGGACGGTATAGGGCTGGGGTTGCGGGAGTATTTTATAGCTGAAAATTTAATCCTTTGTTTTGATTTGATGAGTTGCGTGGGGAGTTTTGATTGGAGATAGATGGGCGGAGGAGTCGGTGGGTGCTATTTATGGCATGGGTTTCATGTGCTGATTTAAACAGTGGCGATTCTTGATGCAAATATGTTTCCGCCGGCAATCACTGTTGCCGACTGGTTGTTGCTTTGAAAAGAAAAAAACTGAGGCAACAAATAGTTGTAGAATGACTAAAGTTTTTCTCTCTCTCTTGCAAAGAAGTATGAGTCAACACTCAAAGCTCAGTTACAATTGTGAGGGTTCCCACTTGACAAAAAAAGGCTGGGTGAAACAACAATTTTGCAATTCATTAATTCTGTTAATATCACGATTATACGTAATTAATACCGTCTGCATAGTTACAATTATAATAAATTAATAAATTATTAGATTTAATAATTGTACTAATTCGAACTTAAATGGTTCAGTTAGGGTTATCCGTTAAAAGAGAAAAAGTACTATACTTGAAAAAATAAATTTGGGGCTCTTTTCTCTCTCTTAAATAGTCTTTTTGTTATTGCGATGGTCAATTCTGATTGATGGATTTAGAGAATGATTATTTCTTAGTGAAGTTTCGATCAATAGAAGACTATAATAAAGCTCTGATTGAGGGTCTGTGGGTGATCTTTGGATAGTATCTAACAATACAACCATGGACACAAAATTTTTCAACAATACAACCATATCCACATAATTTTGTTGCTTGGATACGCCTTCTGGGTCTCCCAGGATATATGTATAAGAAGAAATTGGTTAAAGCCATTGGTGATAGGATTGGTCTAGTTGTTCGACTAGATGATAATACAGATAATAGTTTTCAGGGTTGGTTTGCCAAGATGGCAGTGTTTTTAGACCTCAATAAACTTTTTATTTCCAATATCAAAATTGAGGATAAAGTTCAACGGATTGAATACAAGTCTCTTCCTAATGTTAGTTTTTCCTTTGTTTTCTATGGGCATAATAAAAATCATGTCATGTCATGAAGTTTGCAATTGATCGAAATTTTTTTTTGAGAATGTCTTTGTACCAACTCCTTTTCGTCCTAATTGAGATTATCAGGAAACTCAAGATAAATATGGACTGTGGATGCTTGTTGAGCGTAGAAAACGGAGAGATAGTCGAAATTTTGAAACAGTGAAGGGAGGGCGACAACCGACAAACCAACATGCGTCTAGGTTCAATGTATTACATGACTTACGGGATGATGAAGCTAAAATCTTGGAAAATCATATTCCAAATCCCACGAATTCTGGTAGTGGTCAACAAAATGGGATTGTTATTTATGACAATCCTCTTGTTGAAAAGGAATCTCTTCCTAAACAGATTGAATTTGTTAAAGGGAAGAAAAAAATGGAAGTTGTCCAAGTTAAAAACCAAAGTAAGGTTTCATTGAGTAATGCGGTAACTTCTACACCATCCAAATTAGATTTGGTTAAGGCAGGCCAATTGGTTAACAATTCTGTTGGGCTCAAATCCTTGACCAAAAATGAGCAAAAAAGACATCGTTTGACATCTACACAAATGGGCTCGTCCAACAAGGATTTTGCCACTGTTTTAAATTCGATCCAAGAAGATAAATGCCCCAAAAGCCCAATCCTCACTTTAAAGTGTAATGAATTAAACAATGAGCCTTAGATTAATATTGTCATTTCCAAAGTGTCAACAGAGTCTATCTCGAAGTCCAAAAATTTAGTACAAAGGAAGATGAAAATTTTTCTTGTCCCCGAGTGTAACACCCATTAGTAGGTCCAGTTGCCAGACCCAAGCTACAGGATGCTACAACAGTTAACAGAACAATTCACACATGTTTCTGACTTTAATATTCAATAAATCAACAAAACAATTCATAAGTCAAGTTTAGCATGATTCACAACATACATACAATCAGACTTAAAATCAATTAATCATTTTATAATCCATACAAAACATGATTTATAAACTAATCTGAATCCTAATCGAGCTTACGAAAGCTCTTAAACCAACCTGAGAACAAATTAAGACTTAATTGAAAATTTAACAAAAAGTAAGAAAAAAATCTAAAAACAAGGTTACACGACCATGTGGCCAGGCTGAACTTGTGTGACAAGAAGTTACACGGCCGTGTGACTAAACCGTGCAACTGACTGAGATCGTGTGTGAAAATGTCCCATAACTTTCAATAAGCACATGGCTGTGACACTAGCCCGTGTGTGACACACAGCCATGTGTTAGACTGTGTACAACAAATAGACCATATGTTGCACAATACAATCAACCTTTCCAAAATAACCTTTAAGGCATTCCATAACCAATTTAACCTGTCCAAAAACATGTACATTTCAATGTCAAAACTTCAACTTTAATAACCAACTAAACATACAACCAATATGCCACATTTGGCACCATCACAATCAAAGTTATAAGCACGTATCAATTTTTATAGTAACTAGATCATAAACATATCAACTTCTAAACTATGCCACTCACTTTCACAAGTTTAAATATCAAACTCTACATTAACCAAAACATCATTCCAACAAGTTACCATATAGAATATGTACTTATTTGCAAGGACCATCCAAACCAAAACATATATAAGTGCCTTTACATGTGTTTGATCAACTTATGTACATGCCACAAATAACCAAGATTGAATCATTCAAAAGACTACCGAATTTGAGAGACGGTAGGTGTATGCTTCTCGCTGATCCAATCGACACGCTCCGAACATTCACAATCTATAAAGAAAGTAGTAACAATGAGTAAGTATTATAAAATACTTAGTAAGCTCATACAATATAAACAAATAGCTTACATTAATCATTTAACAATTTCATGAATCAATATGCTATAATTTCACCTATCATGGCATTCACAACAACATCAACCAAATGGGATTTGGATCATAACCATATATATAATTCCAAATAAAAAAAATTACACATTTCACTTCATAATATTTTCTGAATCAATTTATAAACATCACTTTGCTCATATTCATATCATATTTTCCACATCTCATATGTATCTTTTGCCAATATCAATTTCATATGTATCTTTTGCCAATATCAATATCATATTTCCACATCTCATATGTATCTTTTGCCAATATCAATTTCATATTTCCACATTTCTCCATCTTTTATTTTTACCTAATGAAACATCGTAAAAGAACTAAGTACACAGGTGAAAATAATGTCAAATGCTCGTCTGAGCTAATCATAAACACTAGTGCTCGGTTACTCGTCCAGATTAAACCTACACAACAAATTGCCTGGCCAGGGCTTTATATATACACACATGTAAGGTTACTAGTCCAAGCTAAACCTTTAAAACGACAACAGATTACCAGTCTAAGGCTAAATCAGTGTCACATCTATCTTCGAGTCCGTAACAAATGCTGGAGCTCGGTACCATCGAGCATCAACCCGTAACCTCAGATATGAGACTTTTACTAAGTTCATTGGGATTATCTCAATACTTTCATTCAATATTATTTCACTTCAATCAAATCTAATACCAACTTGTATATTATTTCATAACTACTCCAAACTTCCAATAACGCAAGTGCACACATTTAAAACATAATTCAACAACAAAATTAAACTTACTTATAGTGTATGAACTTACTTGGCAAAACAACAATAAACACGACAACATGGACTATTCTGTAATTTTCCTTTTTTTTTCTTGATAATTTTCCTTTGTCTTGTTCAAATCTTGATCTATAATATAAATATATTTCAATTCAATCACTCAAATATCATATAACAACATGTTATAAATATATGTAAGCTCAATTTCATTTTTCGGTTATTTCTTCAAGTTTTACGTTTTATTCATTTTAGTCCATAAAATCAAACTTATCATACCTTCCACATTTGGACTCCAAAATTTAAACCAACTTCAAATATATTCAATTACGGCTTTGTACTATAAAAAATTACAGAAATTATATACAAATTTCAAGATATTAACAATTTAATCCTGATGTTCAAAACTAACAAAAATCACTTTATAAAATAGACATATTTTCCATCAAAGCTTCAAACTCAACTATTTAACATAAAAAACCTCAAAATTCAACAATGGTAACTTTTCAAAACTTTAAAAGTTTTACAATTTAGTACCCGGGCTAGCTAGATAAAACTACAACGATTTCAAAAATATAAAATTTACGAAAAATGGGTTTGAAAATCACTTACTTGCATGGATGGAAAGGTTTGGAAAGGTTTAACCATGACTTCCTATTATTATTTCTCTTCAAATGGCGGAAACAAAGAAATGGTGAAGATGACCACCATATTTTAATGTTTTTAACATAATATAATATAATTTTAATTTATTTTAACACATGTTAACTAAAACACCTATCCAACTGTCCACCATAATTAAATATGGTATAATAGCTATATAAATCCATTCAATTTTACCATTTTTCCCTTTTAAATAATATAATATAATAATGATTAATTTATACAATTTTTACGATTTAGTCATTATACATAAATTAACCAGCCCATCACTAAAATTTTTGGACCAAACTTCAATTCACCAATATAAAAGCTCCGTAAATATTTAATAAAAATATTCACGGGCTCGATTTATAGAAACGGGGTCTTGATACCTCATTTTTCAAAACCACTTGACTTTAGGATCGAACCACTTGTACTTAACTAATTATCCATTTAAGAAAAATTATCAAATCAAAGTTCACTATATCATTATACTTGACTTGTGAATATTAAATAATAATATTTACGGACTCACTCGTCAGAATTGTGGTCTTGAAATCATTGTTTCCAACACCACTGGAAATGGGTTGTTACACCAAGCATATTTTGTTGTTTCTTTCTACGAAAATAGTGTTCCAAACATTCCAGAAGACATGGCTTTGGCTGAAAGAAACTTGGATATTGACATGAAATTTGATTTACAAAGACATGGGCAGATGGGAAGTGTTAATTAAAGACTGAAGAAGCCACCCAATATTTTAAAGAACAAGGGCAGTAAGTTCAAGGTTCGTGGGCTTTCTAAACTTCCTATTTCTGAGTCTATGAATTATAGTGTTGATACTTTAAAGTCAAATTTGATTGTTGAGGATCTTATGGAGTCAATGGAAGTGAAGGGTATTGAAGCTACCTCTGCTGAGTTATAAGCCTTTCTCGGTACTTTCTTGTAACTATCTTTTATGATTTTTCTAAATTTGTTTGTCTGGAATTGTTAGGGTTGTGCTAGCCCTAGATTTGTTCATGTGGTTAGAGATTATTTTCAGGATTATGAGGTTGAGGTTGCTGCGTTTTTGGAAATTAGAGTTAATAGGTTAAAAGCTGATGGAATTATTTTGAAAATGGGATTCCATTACTCTTAAAGAATTGAATCTATGGGGTTTTTTAGAGGAATATGGCTTTGTTGGAAGAATTTTGTGAATTTAGACATTATTCTCAATCATCCCCAATTTATTCATTGTTGGATTGATGGGCAGGGTGTCTGTAAAAGTTTTGCTACTTTTATTTACAATAGTACTAATAGAAGTAAATGAAGGTTTTTATGGCAAGGTTTAACTCATGTAATTGCTCAAACTCGTTTACCTTGGATTTTAGTGGGAGATTTAATTCCTACATGTCATTTGATGAGAAGAGAGGAGGACAGCCAGTTACCTATGGATGTTCACTCTTTATGGATTTTCTGGCTAATAACAAATTAAGGGATCTCGAGTTTAAAAAGCTTATACTTACGTGGCAGAGGGTGAGAATTTTTTAAAGAATTGATACGACAGTTGGAAATATGGAGTGGGAACAAAATTTTCCAGAAGCTTTGGTTTACCATCTCCCTAAACTAAAGTTCAATCATATACCTCTTTTCATCTATCTAGGTGACGTTGTTAAAAAGAAGGTATCTCAACCATTTCGCTTCTTAATAGTATGGACTAAACATCCTACTTTTAATTCTTTTATCAATGGGAGATGAGATCCCACTCTTCCTATTACGAACTCCATTAATTCACTCACTTCAGACTTGAAGAGATGGAATAAGGAGCTTTATGGTAGTACTCATACAAGGAAGCGCATCATCTCTCGAAAATTTAAAGGTGTCCAAAATGCTCTTGATAAAAAATGGTCAAATTCTCCTTTTGATCTTAAACTATATCTATGGGCTGAACTTGAGCGCATTTTAGATGATTAGGACCTTTTGTGAAGGCAAAAGCCTCGAGGCGATTGGTTATCCCAAGAAGATAGGAACACAAAATACTTTCGTAGTAAAACTTTACTAAAAAGTAAGATGAATCATATTTTAACTATTAAAATCGATGATGGGTCTTAGGGTGAGTTTGGATGGGTGATTGGGTACGGTGCGGTGCGTTTAGCGTACTTTTGTCTCACGCTACAGTATCGCTACAATATCTAATCTCACCGCCACCGCTATTTTTACACTAATCGCAGATAAACACACCCCCCATCCAAACCCACCCTTAGTGTTATGATGAGCACCGCTTACAAGATATGACTCTTACTTTTTTCTAAGACCTATATTCTTCTGATACGTGGATACGAGGTACTTTTCCTTTGATAGGTAAATATTCTAAATTGGATTTCTTATATTCTTGATTCTCTTGTTATGGAAGTTTCTAACGGGAAATCCAGAAAAGCTTTTTTTGATATGGGACCATAGAAAGCTTTGAGATCGGATGACTTACATGCTATTTTTTTTTCCAAATCAATGGCATGTGGTTGAGCATTCGGTTTGCAAATGGGTGAGACGTATCTTTTCAGGTTGATCCATGGATCACAACGTTAGCAAGACGCTTTTGGTTTTGATCTCCAAAAGCCAAAGTTCGAACACTATTAATTAATTTCGTCTGATCAGCTTTTGTAATTTTCTTTAAAAGTTGGTGATAAAATTAATCGCCAATCGATTCAAACCTATCTTTTCGAAGTTGATTGCGTCTAATTAAGTCATTTTTATAGCTAGACGAAATATAATAGACAACATCCTTATAGCTCAAGAAATTATTCATTCTATGCGAATTAAGAAAAAGAAGAAGTGTTGGATAGCTATCAAATTAGCTTTTTCTTCATTAAAAGTTGCAATCAGATCGACCAACAAAGGATCTTTTGTTCTCTCTATCACAATCAACAAAACAAGGACTTTACAAATCTAAACTAAAAATTTCTAAACCTCTTTACTTTTTGTTTATTTAATTGTTTAAATGAATTAGAAAGTGAGTGAGCTTTGTTTGATTATGATGAATAGGAACTAAAATTCTTGGGAAATTGGTTAATTGAAGTGTTTGAGTAATTAACTTAAGATTTAGGGCTTAAACCGAATAATTGGACTAAATTGAATAGAAATCAAAATTTGGAATTGACAACTCTAGAAATCAAAATTTAGACAATGAAGAGCAAATGAGACCTTATTGTGTAAAAATTCAATTGTCCCTTTTAGTTTAAGTAGATTGAAAGATAAATTGGTCTAAATTACTGATTAGGTAAAATTATAGGCCGAAAGGTATTAATTAATCTAATTAGGTAATTATGTTTTTAAAATCATTAATCTGAATGTATTAATTATACGAGCTTTGCTACAATGTCGTGAAACTATCGTATGACCTCTTCATTGAATTTTTTGCTTCTTGTTCCTAGCCAAAACTCTAAAACATATTAATTAGAACTGTTGATGGACTCAGACCACCTTCCTCTACATCGAAAAACCGAGCATATAACTTTACTACAACATTCCTAGTTGAGAAATGCGCATTAAGCATTAACTTAACATTCCGAATTGCCATTTAGCTCAAATGCATCATATCTTATAGGGTTCATTGACGTTAGGTATCTATATTTCAATATCTAAATTCTCATCCGGCTTGAATCTGAGACTTTTATTCTAACTCTTGACAAAAGCTCGTTTAGTTCGATGCTCTTGCTGGAAGCCAAATCTGTAGATTGGGTAGATACAAAAATGACCACGATGTTGATGTCATGAATTTGACCATCATAATAAATAAAATTTTTTTACTCATCTTTGCCATAAAAACCTATTTCATAAGTTTAATAAAAAATAAATACGATAATATTATACAAAAAATAAATACTTATTAATCAAATTTAAACAAGGGAATAACAAGAAGTAATTATTTACTTACTTGAAATAAATTAGTTTGTTGGGCCAATATTCCAACTTTTGTTACAACAACTACGAACTTTCTTCGAGCAAACGTATAAAACAACTTCAAATTTTTAACATCAACAATATTCTCCTCTGCATGCAAATCTTCAGTTCAAAATTTAATTTGGAAACCCTCTTCATATCATCTTCATTTTATAGGAAAACTCTACCATCAGATATGAAACGTTTTTCAAAATGTTGGAAAAGATTGGACATGACTACGCACAAATAAGAAAAACGTTTTTTTGTTATAACCATGCTTTTGAAAAATTCAGCCCGAGATTCTACATCCATTTTACACAAACTCTTCCATCTGATGGAAAAGACGAGACAATTTAAGAAAAAGTTCAAATTGACAAGTTATTTTGGGATTCTCAAGATAAAAACCATTACAATTTTCTCGATTTTTTTAAAATTTCGACTTGACGACCATATTATTTCCTTTTTTTTTATCCAACGTCCTTAATTTAAACCTAATTTTACCTGCTTGACAGTTGCTGACATGGCAAGCCTATAGGGTGAGCTTTTGCCTTGTAGGCCCACCACGTTAATGAAGACATGTTCAATAGGGCACGCTTTCACCACATTTACATTAACACCCCCAAAATCAACCTATTTCCTAATTTTTTTAAAAATCGGTCCAATTCCTTAAATTTCATTTTAAATCGACATATTTTCCTAATTTATCTAATAATTTTTTACATCAAAATAAACATGCAAATTTTATATCAAGGTGGCAAATAAAGTCTTGACTCAATGATAAGATTGAAATCCTAGAAATTTTATGATTTCAACTCGAGGTTAATTAATTAATTGGAGTTGAGCTAGTTATTTAATTTAGTACTTATAATGATTGATTATATTGAAATTGGTAAAACTTCAAAAAAAAAATGCATTAAGGTGAGAGAAAAGATTTAATAGAATTAAACATTTGGATGTGATACCAACAGACTTAAAACTCACACAAAATTAACTTTTACTCGTATATTTTATTTGATTGGATTAATTTCATTTTAAAGTATTTCTTTTCATAATTGTATTTGTATATATTATTATTTAAATTGTTATCACAAATCAATTGAGTCTCAACTCAAATATAAAATTATCAAAAATTCTTTTGTTTTAGGAAAATAATTATATTATAAAATTTGAATCCAAAGCATATTAGTGCTAATTCTTTATTGATGTTACAGTTAAAAAGTGGATTAGAGAAGTGTAATATTAGCATTAAGAGGGGGGAGCAGGTCAATACATGGGTTGTGCTGATCCAGATTCAGTCCAAAGAAGAGAAATATTTAATGCTTTGGTCCAAGGTAATTTATTGGGTCCAAAGTAATCCAAGTTGCAAAAGAAAGTACTTGTGATGGTAAACCAGCTTTGAGTAGATGGAGACTCCTATGGGCTTGTTTGTGGATGCAAACAAATGGCTATCCTGCATCAGGGCTCTATGAAAGTTCTGAAAACAACCCAAATTATGGCACCCTAAAAGCTTAATGAAGACAAAAATTAAAAAAAAAAGTAGTAGTAGTAGTAAAAGGGGATTAAAGCTTAGGTTGTGCATTTAACAGAGTAAAGACTTACACTTTCAGAAAATTAATAAAGTTGGAAAAGTGATACAGAATTGGAAATTAGCTATGATTTTGAATTTTAAAAATTCAATCTGAAATAATTTTAATTTTAATTGTACATTATAAAAGAAAAACTAAAAAATGCTTTTAAAGTTAGAATTACCCATATTCCTCTTCAACATTTAAATAGGAGGATAAAAGATAGGAATTGTATAGAAATAAAAACTTACATACTGTTAAACCCGTAAGTTGATAGTGGAGAATAAAAGGTTGATGACAAAACATGCAGGGAATTTTAGCCACAAATGATGTATACTTAAATAAATTTATATAGTTTTAGTTATTTATTGAGAGAAAGGTGTGCTTGAAAATTTTCTTCTTTATTTCACTTCATTTTCTAAATTCGTAAAGTAGGTAAGATATGAGAATGTAGATCATAGATCATAGTTCATAGCTACCCATTTTTCTATTTCATGAATCTAGCAACTTATCAATCGAGTTCAATACTTTTTAAGTAAAATCTGGAATTTTCAAGATTATTGTGATTAGGTAAATTAGTGTTTGGAGAATTTTATTCCTTTATCTAAAACTTAGGAGAATAGTTGGGGGAGACAGACCCAACCCCGCCTCAATTTTCTTTTAAATTATGGGATTTTTTGTAAAAAACTTTTTTTTTATAAAATTTGCATCTTAGTTTTTAGGACTTTTAAATTATTCTATTTTTTATTTCACCCAAAAAAATATTATTCTATTATTTAAAAATTTTAAAATATATTTAACCTCTCAAAAAAAAATTCTTAATAAATTTAGTGCAATAAATCTGATAACATTTTTAATTATACATTATTTATTACTTTTATCTTAATTCTTTTACATCTTTGATTAAATTAGTTATTTTATTAGTAATATTTTTATTCTATGCTTAAAAAAACTAAACTATTAATATATTTATTACAAATTAGATATTGGAATTAATTTTGTAAATATGTATGGTAGTTTTTGTGTATATCTATTTTCTTTTAATTAGGAGATTAGATGCTAAAGTTTAGGAGATAATATTTTGGTTTAATTAGGAGATTAGATGCTAAAGTTTAGGAGATAATATTTTGGTTTCTATCTTTGTATTTTACTGTGTATATATGTTCTTGATTTTGGGAAGAATGAAACACAGAGGAAATTCCCACAATTCTTGTTATTTTTTCATGGTATCAGAGCAGGTTTTGAACGTGTAAAGTTTTGCTAATGGTTGGTGGGAAAGGTGATTCCGGTCACAAATTCGACGAAGGGGCGATTGTGCGAAAAATGATTTCTCCGTAAGGTATAACCTCGCTTGATAATCCTGGACTTGCAATCACTCAAGTACAATTGAAAGGGGAAAACTATGAAGAATGGGCTCGTTCTTTCCGAACGGCGTTGCGTGCTAGGAAGAAGTTCAGATTTATTGACGGATCGCTTAAAAAACCAGATGATACATCAGACGACATTGAAGATTGGTGGACCATTAACTCATTGCTAGTTTCGTGGATTCGGAATACCATTGAACCAACTCTTCGATCCACCATATCTCATGTCGAGGTGGCTAAGGATTTGTGGGATGATATTCGAGAGAGATTTTCAATGGCCAATGGTCCAAGAATCCAACAACTCAGATCTGATCTTGTAGAATGCAAGCAAAAAGGATTAACTATTGTCAATTATTTTGGAAAATTGAAACTGATATGGGATGAATTGGCGATTTTTGATCAATTGCTGACTTGTAAATGCGGGAATTGTACTTGTCAATTATCAGCCGAGTTGGAAAAGTGACGAGAAGAGGAAAAAGTTCACCACTTCTTGATGGGATTGGATGGGACATATAGCACGGTTAGAATTGTACTTGTCAATTATCAGCCGAGTTGGAAAAGCGACAAGAAGAGGAAAAAGTTCACCACTTCCTGATGGGATTGGATGGGACATATAGCACGGTTAGATCTAGCATCTTGGCTAACGATCCGTTGCCATCCTTGAGCAAGGCTTATTCGATGGTTATTCAAGAAGAACGAGTGAAAACCATATCTCGTGAGATGGAAGATCGCTCCGATGTGATGGCTATGGTAGTGCAAAGTCGAGGTCATGGAGAAAGTAAGGAGAAATGGGGGGGTTTGTTCTCATTGCAAACAACCTAGACATGATATTGATAATTGTTTTGCTATTATTGGTTATCTTGAATGGTGGGGAGATCGACCCCGAGGAACTATGAAGGGTGGAAGCCGTGGCAAGAATTTAGGCCAACGTCAATCAAACAGTCGAGGACGAGGGGGGCAGCGAGCTAATGTTGTCCGGACCCACACAGGGGGAGTATCGTCTTCAAATGATAACACTGATGATTTGAAGCAAACACTTTGCCTGGGCTTAGCAATGAACAGTGGCAAGTTTTGCTCCAAACCTTAAAGGGTATGAGATTAACTACGATTGAGAAGATGACGGGTAAGAAATTGTCTTGGATTATTGACACAGGAACGTCAAATCATATGACGGGTAATCTAAAATTTTTACATAATATTCATAAAATTCCTAATTTTCCCGTTGGGTTACAGGATGGGAGTGAATTTGTGGCTACTTTGGAAGGATCTGTTGCTATTGGAGGAGATTTATTGTTGCGAAATGTTCTATTTGTGCCGAATTTGGCATGCAATCTTATCTCTGTGTCACAACTTATGAAAAATGATTCTTGCTTTATATAGTTCACTGAAAAATTATGTGTTATACAGGACCGTACCTCGAGTATGCTGATTAGAACGGGTGAACAAAGGGATGGACTCTACTACTTTCGAGAAATTCCAAGGATCAAGGCAATGAGGGTGACCACTGGTAACTCGTTAGAAATGTGGCACAAGCGGTTAGGTCATCCATCTATGCAGATGACGAAACTTGTTTCGAAGGTAGATAGAGATAGTAGGGATGAGATTTTGAATAAATGTTGTGATGTGTGCCTTCGAGCAAAACAAACTAGAGAAGTTTTTTTCTTTAAGTGAACATCGTGCAGTTGATATTTTTGAATTAATACATTGTGATTTATGGGGTCCTTATAACACTTTATCTACTTGTGGAGCATCATATTTTCTGACAATAGTTGATGAGTTTTCAAGGAGTGTGTGGATTTTCTTGATCCACAATAAATCTGAAGTACTTTCAATGTTTAAAAATTTATTCTCTATGATCAAACGATAATTTGTTAAACAAGTAAAGATGGTACGTAGTGACAACGGGAAAGAATTTACTTGCATAAAGAATTATTTTGTGGAACATGGTATTATTTTCCAATCTTCATGTACCGGCACTCCACAACAAAATGGGAGAGTCGAAAGAAAACATAGGCACATCTTAAATGTTGCGCGTGCTCTTAGATTTCAAGGATCACTTCCTATCAAGTTCTGGGGTGAGTGCATTTTGACTGCAGGTTACCTAATTAATCGAACTCCCTGTTCGGGTTTAAATGGAAAGACGCCATATGAGGCTTTCTATGGTCGACAACCAGATTTTGGTCACCTAAAAATTTTTGGATCTTTGTGTTACGCTCACTGTAAGACTAGGAATAAGTTTGCCAGCCGAAGTAGAAAATGTGTGTTCATGGGTTATCCTTATGGGAAGAAAGGTTGGTGTTTATATGACTTAGAAAAATTGGAATTCTTTGTCTCTAGAGATGTTGTTTTCTTTGAAGATCAATTTCTTTTTGCTACAGATTTTGCAAATCAGTCCATGATCGACACAATTGCATTCCCTCAAAGTGAAGGACTTGACGAGGCATGGAATGAGGTAGCGGTTTCAAATGATAGTCAAGCTACTGATGTAGATGAGCAGCAGTCTGAAAATGAAAGTAGCGAAACTGATACTCGAAGTGGTGAAGAAGAGTTGGGACGTGGACGGCGTTTAAAGTAGTCCTTAGTTCGGTTACGAGACTTTGTCATACACACCATTCAGAGGAAAAGTCCATCCCCGAAATTCTCCCCTCCATGGCATTCGCAAGGTAAGCCCTATCCTATAGCGCATTATGTGAACTGTGATAAATTTTCTATGCAACATCAGAATTTTCTTGCAGCCATTACCGCAGAACGAGAGCCAAAATCTTATTCTGAAGCTGCTAGAAGCAAAGAATGGCGTGATGCCATGTCTAGTGAAATCGAGGCTTTAGAAAAGCAAAGAAGTTGGGAGATTGAGGATCTTCTGAAAGGGAAAAAGGCACTCGGATGCAAATGGGTGTATAAAATAAAACATCACTCTGATGGCTCCGTTGAACGATTCAAAGCTCGTCTTGTGATTCTTGGTAATCATCAATTAGCTGGAATTGACTACACCGACACATTTGCACCGGTTGCAAAGATGGTTACTGTTCGGGTTTTTCTTGCTATTGCAGCAGCCAAGCAATGAGAATTACATCAAATGGGTGTGCATAATGCTTTTCTACATGGGGATCTTCAGGAGGAAGTTTATATGACGATACCATCTGGATTTCGAGTAACACAACCGGGAAAAGTGTGTAAGCTTCGAAAATCTCTTTATGGGCTCAAGCAAGCGCCAAGATGCTGGTTTGCCAAGCTTTTGACAGCCTTAAAAGATTATGGATTCAAACAATCGCATTCGGATTACTCTCTTTTTACTTTGCAAAGAGATACATCTCAAGTCAATGTTCTCGTCTATGTTGATGATTTGATTATCTCAGGTAATAATCATGAAGCTATTGAGTCTTTTAAATCTTATCTCAGTGATTGTTTTCATATGAAGGATTTAAAACCCTTAAAATATTTTCTTGGGGTGGAAGTTGCGCATTCTCCAGAGGGGATTGTTTTGAATCAACGCAAATACATTTTTGACATCATCTCAGAAGTTGGACTTTTAGGAGCCAAACTATCAAGTATTCCTATTGAGCAAAATCATAAGTTAGCTCTTGCTACAGGTTCTTTTTTAAATGATCCAGAACCGTATCGTCGTTTGGTTGGACGACTTATTTATTTATGCTTCACAAGACCGGAGCTTGCATACAGTGTTCATATTTTATCTCAATTCATGCAACAACCACGCATTGATAATTGGAATGCATCGCTTCGAGTTGTTCGTTTCTTGAAAGGAACTCCGGGTCAATGAGTGTTTTTGAGTAGGAAAAGTGATCTGCGGTTGTACGGTTGGTGCGATGCGGATTGGGCCGGTTGTCAGTTGACAAGACGATCACTCACAGGATGGTTGATTTTCTTGGGTACTTCTCCGGTATCTTGGAAGACAAAGAAACAACACACGGTGTCTCGATCCTCCGCAGAAGCCGAATATCGATCCATGGAAGTGACCACATGTGAGCTCAAGTGGTTAAAGGGATTATTAGGTAGTCTTGGAGTCTCTCATCCGCACTCAATAACGCTTGCTTGTGATAGTCAAGCTGCTCTTCATATATCTCACAATCCGGTCTTCCATGAGCGTACCAAACATATCGATGTGGATTGTCATTTTGTTCAGGATGAAATTCTCCAAGGCAATGTGAAACCTACCTATGTTCCAACAACATTACAACTTGCGGATATATTTAACAAGGCTCTTGGTCAGACATCTTTTCGTTCTCTCCTTTGCAAGTTGGGCATCCGTGATCTTCATGCTCCAACTTGAG
Source organism: Gossypium hirsutum (assembly GCF_007990345.1). Taxonomy (NCBI): domain Eukaryota; kingdom Viridiplantae; phylum Streptophyta; class Magnoliopsida; order Malvales; family Malvaceae; genus Gossypium; species Gossypium hirsutum. The sequence continues at coordinate 14,497,990 of NC_053442.1, read as the reverse complement.
GGGGGTATTGGAATTAATTCTGTAAATATGTATGGTAGTTTTTGTGTATATCTATTTTCTTTTAATTAGGAGATTAGATGCTAAAGTTTAGGAGATAATATTTTGGTTTAATTAGGAGATTAGATGCTAAAGTTTAGGAGATAATATTTTGGTTTCTATCTTTGTATTTTACCGTTTATATATGTTCTTGATTTTGGGATGAATGAAACACAGAGAAAATTCCCACAATTCTTGTTATTTTTTCATTAGATATTACTTATTTTACTTCTTCTAAAGTAATTATAAATTTATGTTTTTTTTCCTTTTAAATTGAAAGTATTATACTATTTTCATATACTATTGGTATTTTAAAATAATATTTAAATACAATACTTTTCCTGTAAAATCATCGACAAAACAAGCTAGAACATATTTAGATAGTCTAGCTCATCTTGTGCAAATAGGGTGAAAGAGAGTAAATTATTGTATTAGAAAACTACGCTAGGTTCAATTCCCAGGAAAGTTTGGAGGGGTCATAGGCGATTCCGCTTAAAACCCAACCTCCTAGGTAGAATCTTCTTCCAATGTAATTTAATATAACACAATATATCACTACAAATGTACCCTATAAATATTGAAAGAAAAACAATAAAGAACACCAGAATTTTAACGAGATTCGACAAATTATACCAACGTACTCGGGCACTACAAAATATATTTCACTGTGAGAAATTATAAATAGAAAGAGGGGAAATTTGTCTTATGAATGAAAAGAAACTTTTTTGGATGATTTAAAGGTGGAGAAACCACCTCTATTTATAATAATACAAGCACTCCACAACCGTGTATTTTTTTAGATATGGGATTGTGTTATTTCAACGTCTAATTCATCTAAGATATTTTTATTATAAACAAATAAAATATTTTATTCAAAATTGTTTTTCTTTAAAAGAAGAAGAAGAAGCTTTTAACAACGGATAATGGGTTTATAAATTATGGATGGATTCTAATATTAGCTTTGCTCTTATTCGACTCTCAAAAACAAAATTTTAGACTTTAGTCCTACCTATATTACTATTGGATAGAAGAAAAGTGGGAGAAAAGGAAGTCCCACAACAGTTTTCAGCTGATTCTATATCAAGGTTTTCCCCACAAGAACATGCAATGTGTTTAGGTTTTGGTTCTGAAGAAAATATTGATTTAAAAATCTTTATTTCAACAACTACCATTGTGAATTTGAAGTCCACATAAATATGTCCAATTACTTAGCAGCAATGGACCCATAAAACTTTCTTTTTATGAGCAGAAATTTTCCTTAAATACTCTTTCTAGGTCAGATATCTATACAAAACATTAAAAATGCACCTTGGAAAAGTAATGTGAGGAAATGAAAGTGAAGCATTCATGGTCCACAGTGTATGAGATGACCAGAATTTATTGCTAAACTTTAATGTAGACATGTGGGGTTACTTTGTGACTCAATCATACTCATTTAGGTTATGCAAAATTTAATTATAAAAATACTCACACTCACATTATCATAATTGCCTCAAATCTCATCATATCTCCCACTTCCAATGTCTTCTCTTCCCTAAGGTTTATTTGTTATTTTAAGATTACTTTTTCACTGAGAATAACTTTTTTGAATAGATGAAAATATTTTTATTTTTAAACTTTGTTAAATTTCGTATTTATTATGATTTAAATAATTCAATTTTCCGTTTGATAAAAAATGAAATTTGAGTTACTATTTTATTGGTATTCTAATAATATAAAAAGTAAGACTTACCAGATGTATAAATATTCAATTATTAGTTTAATAATCACAAAAAAAAAACAAAAGAGTTGAATTTTATTGTTATTTTCTTTTAGACTATAATTATGGTTTGAAATTTTTATTTTTATGTATTTTAATTATTAAAATAGTTAATATATTTACTCTAAAAATATCTAGTATTTTTTTTATTTTAATTGTGTTGAATAATATTATTTAACATTAATTTTGAAGAAATAAAATTAGATTACTTAATTTATTTAAAAAATATATTATGTAGTGAAATAAAAAATAAACATGTAAAAAAATATATTTAAATTGAATGGAAGTTTGGTTGAAATCCCAACACATTAGTTTTTATATAAAATGTAAAAAAGAAAAAAAGGCATTGATGAAAAACTGAAACAGGATTGGCGGAGTAAGTGAACAAAAATTGAGGAAGAGGGTTGGGGTGCCCCCACAGAGTTGCTCCAATGCGTGCATTTGGAATTAGGGCTCTGCAAACTACTCACATTTCACATCCAAACTTGAATGCTTTTTGCTATCCCTTCACCTTTTAAATTTATTTTCTTCACATAATATTTTTAAACAATGGAGTAGGAACGTAATGTGAAATGTGAACCGTGAATAAGGATCGGGAGATCAAGTGAGGGGCCTCCAATTGACTTTTTGTTGTTGTATTTACTGTACAATTATGCTATTAAGACATCATCCAAAAACGAAAAGCAAGTTTGTCATGTCCTAATTCCTACACACATGGGGTGTGAATGCCAATTTCATTTCTCCAAACTCTAATCCAAGTTTTGCTTACGTTGAATGTTCATATGGGTTGAGGTAGTACATAAAACCATATTGGTGAAATGGTATAAAAATGATGTTTTCAGATTACGTATGAAATGGTGTCTTCAAATTAATTTAATTAATTGTATCACCCCAAAATGTGTAGCCTCCTCTTTTTTCAACATAATGCTAGATTCATTATTTTCAACTACAATCTTGTTGGGTTGGATTCGATTTCTTTCATGAACAATATTTTTTGAGTTAATCAAGTTGACGAGTACTATTTTATCTTCTTAACTCAATTTAATTTTTTTTTAAATCGAGATAACTGAAATGAAATTCAAATCGAATAAAATTGTTCAAGTTAAATTTAAAAATTAAACTTGTCAAATTAAAATTTTATTATAATATAACTAATTTCATATTAAAGCACAAAAATTTGAAACCATATATATTTGAAAAAAAAATTCAGGTCCTAAAATTATTATTTTAGAATTTTTTGAATGTTTAACTTTTTTTATATATTCTTTAGATTTTTAATTTTTTTTATAATTTTAAAAAATATTTTTTAAACTTTTTTTAAAATTTTTATTGAGTGAGAGACCAATTTGCTCAGTTTCAAAATTCATAGGGGCTAAATGAGTATTTACACAAACCTATTATTCGAGTTATTCGAATTGTATTCAACTCGACTCGAATTCGAAACTCGAATTACTTATTCGGGTTAACTTGAAAAAAATCAAACAACTCGAAATGCGATTTTTTTTCAAATCTAATAGAGTATTGCTCACCCCTAATTAATTGTTTATCTTTTTAGAGAACTCCTACAACGAGAGAATCAATCATTGTTATAGGTTATGGATACCCTGATTTCGAATAAAAAAGGTACAACCTGAAATTGAATAGCACGTATTATTATTATTATTATTATTATTATTATTATTATTATTATTATTATTTTGGTATACTCATTTTATGGTCAAGTCGAAGGTAATACTTAAATAATTTTTTTTTGATATTGTCGACTTCAAAATTCAAACTTGATTAGAATCCGTTTTTTTGGAGTAAATAATAGGTATTGTATAAATAGATCGATAGCTGCAATAAAGTAGAAAAGAGTAGGTTTGGTATACACAAATAGATACTTGCAAAAGAGAAGAAAAGACTATAGTAGAGAGGCATATCCCAAGAAATTCTAATACAAACATTAACGTGTAGCATAGGTCTTGGCTATATGGGTCAGGTTTTTGGTGTTAACAAAGTGAAATCAAAATCACTATTCCTTTGCCATGATATATATATATATATATATATATGTATATATTCATTCTTAAAAGACAAGGATTTTCCTCCAACAGGGATGGATTGTCTGAATCGACAACTGTATATGTTTCCATTGTTTTTCAGTAATAATTTGAAATTTTAAAACAACACCGATTCTGTTAGTTAGGGAAATAACATAAATAATAGTGGGGTTATATAAATCATTTCAGATTATAAAAATATAACCAAAACCCACCCTCCTGTTTTTTCTTCAATTATTTTTATTTCTTTATCAATGATTATTATTTTTATCTTTATTTTTTCTCCCCTAAAAATGTAATTTTTTAATTTGGTCCTCTTATAAATAGAGAAATTATAAATTAATATATAGTGAATGTAACGCCCCAAAATTTTAATTTTGGGTATTGTGAATATATAATACAAATATTTGTCAGCTTTAGCGGTTATGTATTCTGGGAGTATTTGGGAGGTTCCAAGTTCAAGTTATGTCTTTGGCAAAATTTTTTGGATTTTTCTGAGTAAAGCCTTAACTTTTTATAATAGGCTTTTATTTAAATGTTTGTAAGTGTTTAATAGAATAATTTTGTTGGTCTAGTGGTTAAGTGGAATGTTAGTATGTTGGAAGGTAGGGGTTCGAATATTTGTGTGTGCAAGGGAAAGTTATTTTTTCTCGGCTTGGTAACTGAGAGTTTGAGTTATAATTGATAACTGAATAGTGGGTAGTGAGATTTGAGTGAACCAGTTTCCCCAAAAGTCCTCTTTGTAACCGTCCTCTGCTAGTTTTTTTCTTTACCTTTCTTTCCTCCATCTTTTGTCTCTATAGCCGAATTTTCTTCTCTTTCCCCACTCCTTTTGTTTTCTTTATTTTTGCAAATTGTCTCTTTGGGTACAACCATCGATTTCATCTGTTTCGGTAAGTTGGGTAAGCGTGTTTTAGTTTCGGCATCCTTGAATCGATAATTAATGGAATTATTTTGTGTTCAGGAGACCCTTAGGCAGCTATGAATTCCAATCGGTGCCGAGGAAGTGCGATTTCATTATTGTGCGTTCAAGGTATGAGTTGTAGGAAATATTTGGGGATGGTCTGTTCTTAATAATTCAGTTTGGTATCGGTTTAAGTGACTAAAATTGGTTTTTGGATGGTCGAAAATAGGTTTTAGAGTGCTTGGGGATCGTTTTAGCTTCAATTGAAACCAGGTGTGTACCCAAAACGCAAAAAAAAAAAGATTCGGTGAAAAGCCGAAATTGCTTGCTATTTGGACAGCAGCAGTAGGCTAACTTTGAAAAATCATCATAAATTGTGAAAATCGAATTAGAGAATGAAAAAATATGGAATTAAAGCTTATTGAGTCTAGTTTCTTATAGAAGAAACGATGTAAGTAATAAAATTTTAAATCGTGAGGTATAATAAAATTTGTGAGACAATGTCAGATTGAATTTGGGTTCCTCTGTTTTAAATTTGGAAAATCATCAAAAATTGGAAAAAAAATAATTAGGGTTAAAATTTACATGTTTAAATTATTAATGAGTCTATTTTCAAAATAAACAAATGGAAAAATCATCCAAATTTTGTACTAAGAGATAATTAATTTTTAGCAAAGAAGGGACGAAGCTGTTAGATAGTAGAATAGGGGTAAGTTTGAAGATTTTACTGTACTTATTGGCTGAACCAAAAATTATGAAAATTTTATGGTAGAAAGGTATTTGAGTCTAGTTTCAAAGACATCAAGCGTATCTTAATTTGGAATTTTGTAGCTCAAGATATAAATAATTTAGTAACAATGGCTCAAGTAGACAGCTTTGAAGGAACATATAAGTAAATAGTGAAAATATATATGAATAGTTAACTAGCACGAGTTACATTAAAAGTGGATCATGTGGCCAAGACAAATTTGGGCCGAGTGGGCCACATGGGCGTGTGAGCCCATTTTTCTGAAAAGTTCTATAAGGTTGCGTGGGTCGCCCAAGTCGACTGTGGACCAACTGTAGGGTCAGTAAGCTTTACTTAGACCCCTATATGTGTGATCTATCTGTCTGACTTCTATACCGAGCATGACTTATGATATCTGAATGTATGTACTATTAATTGCATAATGGCATGACATATTTTGTATGTTGCATTGCATCGGGATGGGTTGATGATGTTTGGAGGAAGTGTCTGAAAGGCTATTAAGCCTGTTATTTGGCAGCTCAGCTGCAACCTTCTGATTATGTGTTGCATTTCGATACAACATGGTTTGTAGGGATGGGTGGGTTGATTTAATCATCACATGGTTTGTAGGGTTGGACGGAGATGGTGTGTAGAGGTTGGTGGGTAGGATTCTGATTTACTGTATCTGCATTTTGTATCTGATATGGGCCAAGGCCCTAATGTATTTCTGAGAATGTATCTAAATGGGCTAAGGCCCAAACTAATTCTGTGATGGGCTAAGGCCTTACTGCATATTTGAAACTCATTCTGTGATGGGCTATGTGATGGGCTAAGACCCTACTGCATATTTGATACTGATACTGTGATGGGCTAAGGCCCTACTGCATATTTGATACAGTAATGAGATGAGCTAAGACCCAAACTGTTACTGATATTGAAAAAGGGCTTAGGCCTAGGATTGCTTTAACTATGCACTGTGATTTGCTATTGTTTGTTTTCTGTGGGATTACATACTGAGTTTTCATAAACTCACCCGTTTTGTTTAAATGTGCACAGGTAATCCCCAGATCTAGACGGATCGGTGTGGCGGAGGACTAGGCGATGACCACGGTTTTGGGACTTTCATGGTTTTTAACCCATATTTACGATAATTGGTTTTACTTCTATTCTATTTTTATTGGCTAAGTTTTTGGGTTGTAATTGGACTTTCGGACTTTGGTTTTGGGTTTTAATTATCTTTACCTTATGGATTACAACTGCTAGTAGTAGGAAACCTCGATTTTTAAAAGAAACAAATGTTTTTCCTATACGCACGATTGTTTAATCTGTTTTAAAAGCTTCCGCAAATGAATAGCATTTTGAAACTATCAATTAAATGAGCAACACAATTTTGGAACTAATAAGATATTAAGATAAGAAATTCAATGGAAATAGTTTTAACGCAATGACACGATTTTGAAACACCTTATCGTGTGACATCGCTAGATCCGGCCATAACGTCTGGGCCGGGTTTGGGGTGTTATAGTGAAATTGTACTTTGTCCTTTAAGATAGAAAACTTTTCAATGCAGTCTTCTTATAAACTTTTCAATTGCACTTTAACTCCTATAAAAATGAAATAATTTCTATTTAATCCCTTAAAAATGATGAAATTATAACTTAAAACATGATAAATTTATATTTTGATTTATGAAAAAATTGTAATTAAATTTCGAATTTTGTCAAAAGAATTTGTGAATTCCCTCTTGCATAGTAGATGAACAATTACGGATTCACTCAAAAAGTAATTAGACAGGTGATTAAAAATGTTTAAAATTGTTTTCTTCTTGTTAATGATTACTTTTTTGTTTTTCTAGGAAAACACGTTAATAATGTTTTATATTTTTCCTTTTTTTGATAATTAAGTTATATATAGGGTTTAGGTTTTAATTCTAATGTTTAAAATTCATTATAAAATTGTCTTCAACTTTTTTTTATTTAAATACAACAATTATGAAAATTTTTATTAAAAATGTTTTATTAATTTGTTTCCTATAATTTTATTTGCACAAAAAAAATACTAATCTATGACAAGTAACTAACACATATAATCAATTGATATTGTTGAGGCAATTTATGAGCTATATCAAAAAGTAGTGCCATTGATGATAAGTATTGCTCAAACTCATAAATTTATCATATATTAAGTGGGCAAATTTTGGTAACAAAACTATTGGGTTGTGATCTTTACTGATATTTTGGACATGTATATGCCTATATGTGATATCCAAATTTAAAGTTAGGTAAGGATAATTTGGAAATTAGGTAAATAAAAGCTAAATTAAAAAAAAGAAAAACCTAAAAGTTATCATATTCTTCCATTTTACATGCCTTAGTCGAATTTCACCATTGGAGAAGGGGAAATTTTTTGTTTAAGCCATTTCCTTTTTATGTAAATGAAAACCTATCCCGTTTTTAATATTTTTTATGTTTTCGGGATCGTTGCAATTTAACCTAGCTAACTAGGGGACTAATTTGCAAAATGGTTGAAAATATAGGGTTCTTCCATGAGAGAATTTTAGTTGTTTGTAAAGTTTAATGGAAGAAAATGAATCATTGTTGTGAGTTAAACACTTTTTGTTAAGTGATTTTTAATGAAATTGTTAATTAGGGGTTGAATTGTGAAATATGAAAATTTTGTGGTAAATGTGAGAAATTGTGAAATGTACGAACTGCTATGAGTATATATAATATTTGGCTAGGCTTAGGTGTGTATGAAATTGAATGAATTTCATTTTACAAGCCTAGGGATTAAATTGTAAAGAAGCCAAAAGTATAGGGGAAAAATAGTAAATTTTTCATAACATAATTTTTGGATTGAATTGTATAGAATGATGATTAAATTAGTTAAATTTGATTATATAGATCAAGAAAAGCAACCTTCGAAATTAAATCAGGAAAAAGACAAATTAGTGGACTAATCGATCGATTTTTTTCATACTGATTCGAGGTAAGTTCGTATGTTTATTAAACATTAAATTATATGTGTTTTAAATGCTTAATTAATACAATTGTGATGCTACAACACCATGGAAATTTTCGACTAGGTATCACCAATGTATGAATCCCGGTTGAACCTTAGGAATAGATAGGATATGAATGACATGTCATTAGGGGTTATTGTGTTTTGGGTGTTGGTCTCGTACGTCCTACCGGTGGTTGAGTTTTCGGCATGTGTTGCAGTTACTTTACAACTTGTGTGAGCAGCACCGTGTAGCTACGTCTTGACTGACAACTTGTGTAAGCAGACCCAGTGATGGCTTGAGAGTGAGCATTGATATGAGATATGAGATAGAGGTGGTTTTGACCACGTATTGGCACTTAGTGTGCGAGATACCCGAGTATCCGATAGTATTCCAAATGGTTCAATGGGCAAAGTGATGATACAAAGTTATATGAGATTGATGCAAACTAGTAGAAGTATTCATGTGAAATACGGGAAGTAATTCATTTTGATATATTCATACATGGCTAATATGATTGTGGATTATGTGTTAGGCTTTGGGCCAAATAGAGTTAATCTATGTCTTAATTTTGCTTATATAAATTGTGGATGAATGGTAAGTTGTATTTTTAGTTATACGAACTTACTAAGCTTAATTGCTTACTCTGTTTATTTTTTCGTGTTTTATAGTGCTTCGAAAGCTAGCTCGGTTTGGAAGTTTTCGGAGATTCCGTCACACTATCAAATACTTATTTTGGAACTTTGAACTTTATATTTTGGGTAGATGGCATGTATAGGTGTTTTGGCTAATGTAGCCTATATGTCTTGTTGTATTTTGACCATTTAATTTGGCTTGAAAATGGTATATGTTTGGTTATGTAAATATGTATAAATGACCTTTTGGTATGTGGTGTATAGTTGTTCTATGAATGCCTTATTTGTGAATTGGTATTTTGGGTACCAAATGGTTGAAATTGAGATGTGGTATGCATGTTGAATTTAGGCACAATGTCTCATATATGAGTTTGACCATTTAGGTATATTTTGGAAGTGTGAGTGGTATGTTTTAAAGTGGTCAATGGATGTGATTATGGATACCATGTTGTATGTATGGATATTATATGTTATTAACTTGATATTGGTTGGTTTTGAATACTTATTTATGCCATGGTTGTATGTGCATTGTTGAGCTTAGGTTGGTACCAAATTGGGTGAGAAATATGGCTTGAAAAATGGCCTATTTTTGTTTACACGGGCGTGTGGCTCAAGTCAGTATACCTTCTAGTTTTCACACGGCCTAACACACGGCCTGACACATGGGCGTGTGAGGCCATTTCGAAAGGTACACGGCCTAACACACAAGCGTGTGACTAAAGTCAGTGAGTTACATGGGGTCGGACATGGGCTGGGACACGGTCGTGTGTCCTTATTTCGAATACCCACAAGGCCTGAGACACACGACCTGGCCACACGGGCGTGCGTCCTTTGCACTTTGAAAATTTTCAATGTTTTCTAAAAATTTCTTGAGTATTTGGTTTAGTCCCGAACAACTTTTAATGTCTATTTAGGGCATTGAGGGATTGTATTAGGGACTATATGAATGAATTTGAATGGTTGTTAATTTGAATGAGAAATGAATTCAAGATGTATGATTGTTTGACCTATAAGCCCGATAATACTCCGTAACCCTGTTGTGGCGTCGGATACGGGTTAAGGGTGTTACAGCTAGTAATACTACTATTGAAAAATTCTAAGAGCAGATGACTTTGCCTACTCAAAACTTCAACAAAGATGTCAAAAAGATGTCTATAAGAAAGAAAAACTATGATATTGCCAAAAGATTTCCTAGAAACAAAAATAAAAGTGTAATGACCAATGAAGAGGATGGAGAGCTTATTGCCTTTATTGTTAAAATTGAAAGTGTTGCAACTAACTCTGACTTTAATAGTGATTTAGATGGAGAGTCAAATGTCGAGTTCCTACAAACCTATAAAACGATGCTAAAAAAATAGAAGTGTGTGATGTGAATGTAAACCATGTAGATAAGAACTCCAAGCTCAAGGAAGAAGATTGGAAGTTGGTCAAACAAATTGAGTTGAAGGATACTATGCTTGCTAAAAAGGTTGTTAGTTTAGAGATTGATAAGAAGGATTTTGCGGCTACATAGCCCATGCTAGAAAAGTTCAATACTAGTAGTGGTAAACTTGAAGAAAATCTTGCTATTGGAAAAGGGAGTTTAGGAAATAGTGGCATTGGCTATGTTGAGACGAAGGGAAAATATGTCATGAAAAGTTTAACAATTTTTGTCAAAACTACCAATAGTGATGATTACGGTGAATACTCCAAAAAGATTGTTTTGATACATGTCAAAAAGAAGGTAATCTCTAATCATTAAGTTATTTTTCATTATTTTGGAGCTCTTATTCATATTAGACCTAGGTGTTTCAAAAAGTTGAAAGATCAAATGCGAAAGCAAACAGTGGCAGAAACAGTGCCCACTGCTCTTGGCATTGCTTGAAGATTGGGATGTAATCTTTGCTAATACTTTGGATGTGTGCAAGTCCATATATGATATCCAAATCTACTATGGTAACATATCTTTAAGATTGGTTTGGGTTGGATTAAGCAAATCATCTTCCCTATTTTGAGGTGATTGGATTGGATCAAGAAACTTGGTAACATATCCTAAATATTTGAAGACTTATCCTGGACTTATTAAATATATTCTTTGTGTTGATTTTCTTGTTGTTTGATGAGAAGATTGATTGTGATTGTAATTAAACTTTATCTTAACCAACCTTAAACTCTTATATATTGAAAGGTCTGTGTAGGTAAAAAGTTTGAGAATTTTAGCACTTATTTTATTATTCAGAACTTGTTTTTCAAAGTGCATTTTGTAAGTAACCAAGTGAATCACTTGGTTCACAAATGAAGTTTTTAAGGGAGAAACTTAGGGGAGAGTGGTCTTGATTTTAGGTGCAAGTGATGTTGCTAACATGGTAAGCGATAGAAATTGTAATCACTTATTGTATGAGGTGTTAAGATAGTGGGCTATCTCTCTGAGTAAGGCCATGCAGATGTAGAAAAATCGAACTGTGTAAACAATTATTTTGTGTTCATTTTTATTCTTTACCAGTGCCTGAGGCAATCAGTACGGCTCACAACACAACTTCTAGCACTAGTCAAACATTATTGCAAATAATAGATCCAACATATATTTAATTTTAGATTTTGTTTTAAAAAAAATCATTTAAACTCGAGTATTTGAATTATGTTTAGGTATGACAGCAGTAATCAATAATGGGCTGAAATGAACTGAGCATCTAATGTTATACAAGTAAAAAAGAAGTTATAATAATTGAAAATAAGTTAGATTAGTGGGTGAAGAGAACTGAAGCAGATCTTGTTGCATTAAAAAATTGCGAAGAAACATTGAATAATATTCCTGTTGAAATATAAAAAGAAAGGAAAATGGGGCAACTAATCAACTTGAAAAAGATGGGAGCAGGTAATAATTACCACAACCTACAAAGGTTATAATTAACGCTTAAATCATTAATCATACTTTCCTCTACAAAATCCACAGGTTTCAAAAAGAAAAGCCGCTTTCCTAGATAATACTATGGAATATTAGGATTTTTGTGTTAGTAAAATTAAATATTGGTGTTGAAATTAATTTTATTATGGGTCAAGTCTTGAACACCAAAAGCTACCACATCTTCTAAAATTATATTTAAAAGTGAATAAAATATATGATAAATATATTATTTCATGTTTCATATGTTATATTTCAAGAACATAAAAAGTAAAATAATTTATTCACATGAAAACATAGTTTATATATTTAAGTAAGGTTGATTGTTGAAAGTGAGGCGCAGACCTGTTTATATGGTTTTAGTCAATATTGAGAGAGACTTTCAATTTTAATTTCATTAAATCTTATTTTGCTTCAATTTAGTTAAAAGTTTTGAAGAAAGAAATTATACACGGGAGAAAAACAAAAGAAAAAAAAATTAAATATAGACTTTTTATATTTTTAAAAGTTTTTTTAATGCATATCTAAAAATTAATATAATTTATTAAAAATATATATAAGTAACAAAAATAACACATAAAAAGACAATGATAAAAGAATTTATGTTGTAATTTCTTAATAGAAAAATATTGTCCAAGTTGATGCGGAAGAAACAAGCCAACATTCCCACGTGGAAATCTTACGGAAAATTCGTCGACAAAACAGTCCTGTGAGAGACTAAAACGAAGAAGAAGAAGAAGAGCAGAATTATTGATGGAAGATGGATTTATTTGGTGTACATGAGAAAATATTTTTCATCTTTTATTTTTTCAAGCTCATTCAATTCCATTTTCAAGAAATGGAGGCAAGGACTGGAGATTGGAAGCCACACTTTGGTGAGAGCAGTGAGTGGAGGCGGCGGCCGTCCACTCTTTTAGCATTTCGTCGGAGAAATCCAGAGGAGGCTGATCCGGTGAGGGTGACGAATCAAAACCTTTGCTGTAGTTAAGCTCGCTTACATCGCAGAAATCGGAATTCAAAAGATCCGATAAACAAAACTCTCCCATGTTGAAGTCAAATGTAAAATCCGATGATATATGATCGGTCGTCCCTTCATTCTCGGATTCAGACATTATCGGTAATAACAACTCATTCATTGTTTTAGATTCCCCGTGATCCCCATGATTTGAACAAGTTGAGGAAGGCTTTGGGTCTCTGTTTTGTGTGTGGTGATGAGGGTTTATGAAAACCTTGGAGCACCTTGTCGCCCTTGTCCGCACCACGTGTGTCGAGGAACTACCACTACCATTACCATTAGCATTGCCATTACCAGCAGTTCCCCGTCGAGCCGCCTCGGGTTTTTTCGAAGGAGCGGCGGGTGACTTTTGACGATCGGAAACTCTTTTACTTAAGTTGGTGTTCCAGTAATTCTTTATTTCATTGTCTGTTCGCCCTGGAAGCCTCCCAGCTATCAAAGACCATCTGCATTAACAGGGAACACAGTTATAAACACTAATAAGCATTCAATCGACATCAATCTCAAGATATGAAAACAGACCTGTTTCCCAAGAGTTTGTGGAGTTTGATGATAAGCTCTTCCTCGTCAGGAGATATGTTACCTCTTTTAATATCAGGTCTCAAATAATTCAACCACCGAAGCCTACAACTTTTCCCACATCTCTTAAGCCCTATAAAAGACGTGTTTGGGTAATGTTTGTTTCTGGACAGAAATAAGAAGATATAAAAATTGGTGTTAAAATTATACAAACCAGCTCTTTTGGGGAGATTTCTCCAACGACCTTCACCGTGTACTTTGATATAATCTGTAAGAAATTTGTCTTCAAGAGCAGTCCAAGCTCCTCTGTTAAGGCCTTCCTTCGAACAACAAGGACTCCTTCCCATTTTTTTTTTCACACTTCTTTTTTTTTGGTTAATGATTACTTACCTCTCCGTCGTTCAGGGGAGGATAATTTATAGCTGTCTTTCATATTGTCGGGGCTGACGACTGTGGTCACGTTTAATGTACAAAAAACGTATTAATTTATTTAGTATTAGTATTTTAACTACCATAAAATATATTGGGAATGGAGTCGTGATGCAAATCAGTGTGTTAAGGTAATTCTAAAGTGACAATTTATTTTATAAAAATCTGCTTCTTTCTTTCTTTTTTAAATATTATAGCTTTATTTGGTTTTTAGTGTGTAAAAATTTATTTATATGTATTAAAATAGTTTATCATAACATGACAAATAATTAATATAAATTTAAACTTAAAATTAAAAGGATAAGTAAAACTTTGTAAAAGGACAAGTACAAAATAAAATTAAAAAAGCTTTCATTCATTTTGCTCAAAATAGCTCATGTGAGTGGCTAAAAATTGTCAAGTTAAAAATATAAGATTTTCCTCTGACATAACATAGGTGCAACATAGTTGCCTTTGAGAATGTAATTGAGAGTAAATTAATGAAATATGCTGAATTTTTTAATATTTAACTAAATAGGTTGTTTTTTTTCTTTTATATTTATGGGATATGCTATTTTTTGAGAGAGAAATGAAAACACGTGCCCTATAAGATGCGTATTCAGGGCAATAGTAACTTTCCCTCAACTATTACAATTCCAAAGGTTACACCCCAACAACCATAATTTTTTTCCTATATAAACCCTTTCAAACTTCATTCTTTTCAATTCAAACTCATTTCTATTCTTTCAATTCTTAATTGACATAATTGTAAAAAAAATACCCTCAACGTGTATGGGTTTTTGAGTTTGAGCCCTTAACCTTTTTTTTTTGGATTGATACCCTCAACGTTATGATTTTTTCAAAAATCAGCTCAATTTTAATGGTAAACGTGAGTTGACCGTTAATCAAATCGCAAGTTAACGAAGTAGCCTATGTGGCGTGCCACATAAGCAAAAGGTTATAGATGGCGTCATCTATAAAAACAAACTTGTTTAAAAAAATTCTTTTTTTCATTTTATTTCCATATTTGTTCTTCTTCTCTTTCTCTCTTCCCCTATAGTTGTTGTCGTTGTTGTGTTCAATCATCGATTGATTAGATTTTCACATCGACTTTTTTATTATAATGTTTGAGAAAGAAAAATCAGAGCCATAGATTTCTAATCCTTTTTTTCCTCTCTTTTTTCTTCTAGATCTAGTAAAATTTAAGTCGATCTTCTTTTGTTTTTCGTTTTGGGTTTTCTTGAGAAGGCAAAACGACAAAGAGGATACTTTGTTGAGCATTTTTTTCTCTTTGTTGGAGGTTTTAGTTATGTTTTGGAAGAGCTGAAGGAGGCTGATTAGCGGATTTATGTTAGCTGAGTTTGATTTGGCTTTGGTATTTCCATGGATTGGACCATAGAAGAGCAAGCTATACTCGAAAATGGGTTACAATAATGAGTAATCTTTTTACTTTTTCCTACAAACTTTGACAACAATGACGACGCTGGAGATTTTGGGACCGTGATAATGAAATCTGATCTCGGACGCAACACTCGCGGTCAATCTTCATATTCATTTAAGCCTCCGGCTGCGGCAAGCCTAATGAAGGATAAGAGAGATGGATTGGATGTTGATGATGGTGGGGAGAAGGAGGATGAGGATGGAGATAGAGATGAAGAATGACAACGATGATGATGCCGAAGATTTTGGGATGTTTATGGTGAGATCAACGGTGAGGAGTGAGAGGAAAATGATCAGTGGTAGGGGTTGGGACAGTGAGGAGTGAAAGGGAAGGCGACAGTGGTTAGGGTTGAGACGTTTAGGGAGAAAGTGAAATGGAGAGGGCTTATTGGAGTTGGAGATAGGCAGACTGCGAGAGTAAAGGGAAAGAAAGAAAGAAAGAAATGTGAGAAGGGGTAGGCATATTTAAAATTGGTCAAGCATTCATCTATCTACGGTTGATTGACGATCAACTTACATATCCCAGTAAAATTGGGTTGACTTTTGGAAAAATCGTAATATTGAGAGTTTCAATCCAAAAAAAAGGTTAAGGGCTTAAACCCCAATACGCATAAATGTTAAGGGTATTTTTTACAATTGTGCCTTCTTAATTCTCTCGATAATTTAATTTTAAATGATTCTCTGAATCTTATTCTCTTCGATTTTGTTTTATTCCTTATAATTTGTAAAATGAAAAATCAACTTATTTGTTTAGATGACAAGTACATCTCCGGCATTCAATTACAAATGGTAAGAAAATATTATTAAATTAAAAAATTCTAATTAGTTAATTATTATGTTGTTAACATTATTAATTTTTTATGTTTATACTCAGGTTGAAGATCATATTTTGGAGACGTACATACATAATTTAAATGTGAGTGCATCGATTGTCATTCATGGGCACTTGCGAGATGTGGGATTCTTATACGTGGCATGCATGCTCGGGGGACTAAATTGGATCTCCCACTTATCAGTGCTTTGGTGGAAAGATGGAGACTGAAGGTATACATATTTCATCTTTCCTACGGTGAGTGTACAATTACACTCAAGGATATTGGTTTACAACTCAGTCTACCGGTCAATGGGAAAGTCGTTACGAGGCTATTGGCGAGTGCCGGTTGAAGTGAAACATGTAAGCAACTATGAAAGAAGGTGTCGAACAAGTTTATGGCTAGTTGGATCGAGATGGAATGGTTGGAGGACAACTTCAAACATATCGAGGCCTTCTCGAGTGATGTTGGAAAAGAATAATTCGTGCACGCATTCATCTTAAAGTTGACCGGGGGTCTGCTTATGCCAAATAAATCTCAAAATGTGGTACATTTAAGGTTGCTACTACTACTACAGTCGACTTGAAAGAAGTGGGACGACTTAGTTGGGGACTGCAGTACTGGCGATATTATATCGAGAAATATGTCGAGCGAAAAAACTAGAAAAAGTTAAAATCAATGGTGTCATGCTCCTTCTTCAATCGTGGGCATGGTATCGACTATCGATTTTACGACCTCGAGTGGACCCTTCTTATTGTTGGATCTAGTACCCTAAGTGTAGTATATTTGTTTGTAAACTTATACTTTTTTCGAACAAATTAATTATTAAAACAAATTTATTGATTACATCAATGTACTTTGTATGATTGTTCTCAAATGGTTTTTACACGGAAAGAAAAATGGAAGCCAATGTTGCTCATTGGTTATCTAATGTTTAAACTAATACTGAGCAATTTCATGTGGTTGGATCGTGATATTGAAAGACAACTTTTATTAGTAGATGAACCTGAACATGTCCTTAGTCTAATAAGAAATGAGCAAACTGATTGAAAGAATAATATGTTATCTATTAAGTCCAACTAGGGAGATATTTTTTTCCTAGGCATCGAAGCAGATGACTCTCAAAAGATAAAGACATAGATGTGATTGATAGTACATTAGACTGAACCCAAGAAGAATAGATGTTGAATCCATTTATAGAATTTGTAATGCCCCAAATTCTTAGATTTCTATGTGTGTATGTTTGTTAAACAATTTGATTTGGTATGTTGGTTAAGTGCCTTGAAAGTCTGCTTTAGGTCCTGAGTTTGATTCCTTTATTTTGAATTTTTCGTATCAATTATGACATTATGTTCAGCTTGAGCCTTAGGGCTTATATTTTATTTCTCATTGGGTTGTGGCAATGATGAACCTAGTGGTTCAATGACAAAGGTTCAGCTTACCTTTTGGTCTTGTGTCCGAATCCCGTGGTGCGCAAGTATGGAATATTTTTGCTTAGGCTTTTATTAGGTAATAGAGTATTGTTTGCATTCTATAAAAATCTAGAATGTGGGATTTGTATTAAGTTAAACCTTTTTATTTATTTTATCTTAATTTAATCCTACCAAATCTCTAATTTTCCTCCTTCCCAAATCGTCTATTCCCATCTCCTTTAGCCACGTTCTTTTTCCCTTTCTTTTGTTTCTTTTGTTTTTTTTTCTTCTTTCTTATGTTGTTATTTTTTTTTGTTTCCAATAAATCATTGTGAGGGTATCTGTTGACTCCTCTTTTGCTATTTTAATCAAGATAAGTGTAAGTAAACATTGTTTATTCTTTTTACGTTATTTTGGTTAACTATTCTTCGTTCAATGTAGGGATTATGTTAGAGTTTGTTCTCATTCTTGATAATGACAAATTTTCTTGTGCTTTGAATAGGAAAAGGCTGCGCAAATAAAAGTCCTCCAGCAAACTAATATTTGATTTGAATGCTATTTTGGAGAAGTACTCGAATGTTGTTAAGGTCTAAAATTTCGAGCTAAGGATGTGTTTTAGATGAGTTTTTCCTCGATTAATTAGTGTGATTTATTGATTGAATATAGGTATCGTGAGTTCCTGGCGGTGTGGTCGATCGATTTCAGTATCAGGTATGTAAAATCAACCTAAAAACTTAATTGAAACTCGATAAAATCACAAAACATGGCTATTTTTCGAAATTACCTAGCGTCACACGGTTGTATGTGTAAGCTGTGTGATTGGTTGTGTGCGCCACACGGTTGTATGGTAAGTCATGTGGAGCACACGGTTGTGTGTGTTTTTACAACCCGTGTTGGTAGGCCGTGTGAGATTTTGCAGCCGTGTGAACCACACAGGTTAGCTTTTTGGTTCGTGTGGGACACACGCCTGTGTAGGTCTTTTTAAAACATTTTATGGCTCGATTAGGGGCCGATTGAGGGCCTTTTTAACATGTCACACCATGACTTCTACTATATACCTTGTTAGGTCTCTTGGTATATGTATTTGCAGACTTCACATGTGTAACCCCATGTTTTACGTCCTGGTGGACTACCCATGAGGTCATAGTCGAGCTATGGTCATACACATGTAACCCCATGTTTAATGTCTTGGTGGACTCCATTGGTTGTCATATTTGAGCTATGGTTTTACACATTAATTCCCATGTTTAACGTCCTGATGGATTGTACCGGTTACCACAGCCGAGCTATGGTCTTATACCTTATAAACTCTTTTGAGAAGTCCCCCTGTAAGACCTGAATACCATCATAACAATCTCGCTCTATAGATCTTGTAGACCGCCGTCACAATATTTATCTATGAAACCTATAAATCATCATCACAGTGTTACCCCGAAGGACTAGTTGATAATCATTATCACGATTTCATTCTAACGCGCCATTACCTAACCATTTCTACAATGTCTTACTTCCTTGAATTCACATTTGAATCTGCCCATTCCTCCAATGCGTCAAATATTCCTATCTTCATCTACTTCACCAAGGTAAAATTCCTCTATACTTCACATACATAATAAACATGCATTTCATACAAAAGCAAAACGTTATTTACAAACACACAATACGCTAATTATTCAAACACTATGTGGTAACCAACAAACAATCAACAATCATTCACATACTTTTATGAGGTTCTGTATCCATAGCATACCTATTCATCACTTTTATACACAATCATGGTCTAGGACAACTTAAGACAAACACGAAGGTAATTCAACCAAAACCACAACATCATTGATCACCAAAAAGTAGAGTACAAAAACTCACCTTAAATCTTTTTCCTCCATAAGCTTAGCTTGTTCATACACTAGAGCCTTATTCATCTTGGCAGCTAAGCATGACAATCGATTATTAATTAAATCAAATTTACAAAAACTTATTAGGAGCCATTGCTTTCTCCTTTCTTGAATCATCGAGTACAAAATGATAAGAAGCTTACCAGTTACTTGATTTCTCTACTTCTAGACTCCAATTCTCATGACTATGACCTCATGCAGAGCTCTCCTAAGTTCTCTTCTTCTTTGAAGCAACTGAAGAAGATAAATAAATTAAAAGAAAGAAATTTACATACTAAGTGAAAGAGGATTTTTCTTTTTTGCCAGAATGTCCTCTTTCACCTATATATATCTTCCATACCTGATCTCCCAAACCCTCTTAGCCAATCGTCGACAATAATTATGTCTCCCACTATTTACTCGGCTATCTACAATTTTCCCAAAATTCCTAGTAAAGTCTGCCATCTTACCATACGTTCAATTAGGTCTTAAATTTCCTCCATAATTGGGTCATTAAAGATATTCGGGTGTGACATGTACAAGATCGACTTGTAGAGGAGACTCGAAGAAGATTGACCAACATTTCATAAGAAGTATATTGAGATATGGTAGCGTAGGTATGATTACTTGCCAACGCGTGAACTATTTCTCACAACAGAGTTGGCAACATCTCCAGATTACATGGATTGGTTCAGTCATTTAGGTAACTACATTTTTTTTACATATAAAAATAAACAATTTAGGCAAGCTATTATATTTAATACTTAATTATAATATTTATTCAATCAATTTTGGGAATTAAATGAGCTTACGTAAGCTTTTACGATGAATTGATGTTAACAAATGACTAAAATGTAAAATTTCAAATTTACTGTGTTGACGTCACGATATTTTGAGAGTTACGTCGTGGCATTGAAGGCAAAAGCTTGATGTCGTGACTTTAGTTTTCTATTCCTAAAATATCAATTAATTTATTTTATTTATTTATTTTTTCAACCTAATTCTAATTCTGTCAAAGTCCTAACGAATTTACGATATTAGAATTTGTGAGTAAATATATTTAATTTTCATATTTAATAAAATTGTGATGAATAATTAATTTAAAATTTCACTTTAGACTCTATTATTTAATTGCATTCAATTAAATAATATAATAATATAAATAAATTAAATTAAATTCTAAGTTATCTCTTGCTTATTGTGGATAGTAATTCAAGCATTAATTTATTTATCATATATTAGTTTCATCCATTCAATAGAGCAGATCTTATTCTGCAATCCATACAGTGGTATGTTGAGCTAGTGGAAGGACTAGTTGAACATATATAATTACAGATCAAATAATTTTTAGTGAAGTTTCAACTTTACGTCTATTAATCACAAAATATATAATTATGGAGTCAATCCACTAAAAGTACTATAACTGATTTCCCTATTATATACCAC
Source organism: Gossypium hirsutum (assembly GCF_007990345.1). Lineage (NCBI taxonomy): Eukaryota > Viridiplantae > Streptophyta > Magnoliopsida > Malvales > Malvaceae > Gossypium > Gossypium hirsutum. The sequence goes on along the minus strand of NC_053442.1, from coordinate 14,477,079 downwards.
TACGAAAACAACTTATATTTTATGTTTTTGTCCAATGACATTATCGTTTGTCTATTACCCTTATAGGATATCATAGATCCCTTTGGGTAAAGTCATTCATCCAATTTGGTCGTATTTTATTTAAAATGGTCACCAGTGCATTTACAATAAGGGATAACCTGCGATCATGTTCCCTGTTCATAATTCATGTAATACTATGAATTCCACTATTGTAAATGAAGCCATGTCATATCTAAATCATGTACTAAATATACCAACTTTCAACTTTAATACCAAGTGAGCACATGCTTTCAATATATCAAAGTACATGAGTTATGTACACATGACCAATCACTTACTCAAGATTAATGTAAGGCAAACCATAAACGCCACAATTGAATAAATCGATAAATTGATTTGGGATAAATGCTACTTGGCTACAATACAATGTATTGTAAATCTAGACAATAACACTTATGTCTCTATTTTTAGGAGTCGAACTCTGATACCTAAGACAATTTATCTTCCTAATTTGACTTATAAACATCATAATAGTCCCCATTAATTAGTTGCTCATTTTTATTCACTTTGATTACAAACAATTTCTATTACTTACTACTATTAGTTATCTTCTCGCATCATAATTATTTCATATGTTTCAACTTAATATTAGAAAAACCATATTAGGTAATCAAAGAGCAAATTTTTTGCTTATTCATTTTGTTTTTCTTGCAAAAACCATTGAGGACAATTATACAATGATATAATAAATTAATTATATCATTAATTTATACAAGTAAAATGACAAAATCACTACACTAAAGGCACAAATCCTAATAGGAACCTCCTATGAGGAGAATCGAAAACATCAAGGAAATTGCATTTGACTAAAAGAGAAAACATGGCATGACCATAGTTATAAGGTGGGTTTAGGTTAAAAAAAACTACCAATCAAACCTTCACACTCATGCTTGATTGGAGACTCTAGCACGAGAAAAATAAAATATGGGCACAAACTTTCATTACAAAATACCTTTAGGGCAGAACTAACAAGGATTACTCTAGCAATGTATTTGCTACCTAAGGTTTGTCAATCTTTTGTTTCAAAGAGCTAGAGATAGGGTGGTGCAAGATAGTGTTGGATCTAGTACCCTAAGTGCAGTATTTTCGTCAATATACATTTGTAATTTTTTGAACAGATTTGTTAATAAAATAAATTCATTTATTACATTAATATACTTTATATAATTGTCATCATATAATTTTTGCATGTAAAGCAGAATGGAAGCAAATGTTGCTTATTGATTGTCAAAATGTTTAACTAATGCTAAGCGGTATTACGTGGTTAGATCGTAGTACGGAAAGATAACTTGTATTAGTAGACGAATCTAAACATGTCCTTAGTCTAATAAAAATGAGCAAACTGATTCAAAGACCAATATGTCATAAATCAAGTCCAATTGTGAGATGCCTTATTTTGGGCATCGGAGCGGATAACTCCCAAAATATAGAGACATAGATGTGACTGACTGGATTGACAGTACATTGGGCTAGACCTAAGAAAAATAGATCCTAAATACGTTTATGGATTTATTCACTTGTGACGTTCATAGTGTGACATACCTAAATCCTGAGTGGATGACAGACTATATATGCGTGACTCATACACTTTGATGTAAGTAAAAGCATATCTTCAAATAGATAAGGAACCGAGTTGGTGCGTTGGGTGTATAACTTCTGCAGTATGTAGCGTCATTCACAACAATGGAATTCATAGCCCAAAACATGGGTAAAAGATATCCTCTCATTAGCATTACATAGTTAATGAAAAGTAAACGTGACAACGGGTTATCCGCTTTTGTGATGAATGACTTGATCACTATTTAATAGTGATTGACTTTTAATGAAGGAATATGTAATAGTTACCATTAGATAAAATATGATTATATTGGGAGAATGAATATTATTCCAAAGAGATCAAAGATATCCTATAAGGTAACACACTTATGACAAGGTCATTAGACGATTACTAAGTAGTTGCTTTCGTAATGGTATGTCGTTGAGGAGAGCTTAGTCACAATACTATAGTGGAATGACTTCGTGACTAAATGAGTTTATAATTAATAAGCGAAAAACTAGAACTTAATTATAAATCATTTGAGTCTCAACTACATATATCCAATCGGTCTCTCTGCTAGCTCGTTAAAACCATAGATGAATTGTGTGTTTGAATAGAAATGAATGGAATGAATAGAAAAAGAGAAATGAGGAACATTCAAGAATGATTATGGTTTTTTCAGAGATGGAGAAATGGAATCATTTGGAAATGAATGTAGGTTTTCAAAAATGGAAATGAAAATGAAAATGGAAACTTGCAATCCTATATAGGATTACTTAAAAATTGATGGAAGAATGAGTTTATATTTTTAGACTGTTTTGAAGCCCGAAAATAAAAATAAATCATTCGGTCATAGTGAACATGTTGAATTGTGACATATTGAACGAAATTTCTTGAAATTTTACCAGGGGTAAAATCATCAAAATTTTACCGAAGTAAAATTAGGATGAGAAAATTATTTAATATGTAAATATTATATTTTATCAACATATTGGGTCAAAAAGGCCCAAAAAGTATTTGTAATTGGACCTGATGTGAGAGAGGTCCAAAACCCCTCATATAACATGAATGGTTCTATATTCTCTTCTTATAAATAGATGGCACCGATAGAGCTATGAACAAAACTTTTGAGAGATTATTATTCCGTCGAAAAATAAAAAGAATTTATTCTCAATTGTTACATATATATTTTTCCAGAATAACAATTCTATCGATTTCTATTAAAGAAGAAAGAATTTTCGTTTTCACACCAAAAGGAGAGAACTTTTTCTAGTTCCGTGTTTCAATTCAATTGGTTTGAACCCACACTCGAAGTAGTTCGTGGTACGAGAATAACGGAGAAGATCATTTTGCTGAAAGTCAGAAAACATCAAGGATATGCTTATCCGAAAACACAGGTACAGTTTTGGTCTAAGGTTTATTGCTATAAATATCACAAACCGAGTTGATTTTCAAAATTTTAATTTTTCACTGTGCAAGAAAACCGTTTTCAAACTAGACTTTTTCCAATAGATAGCAACTTTATATGTTTCTGAACAAATAAGTGGATATGTTTATGAGCATCTAGACAATTTTTCACAGGTTTTTCTTATGATGGGAGAGGAAAAGAAGGCCCAGTAGTAGATTAAGAATGAAAAAGATTAAGGCAAACTACATTATTAATTAAACTTCTAGTAATATCTTTAATATATTTTTAAGTACCCCTAGGTTGTCTCATACTCAAGACCATAATTTGGCATAATGTTTTTGCTTTAAAAGTGTTCTTTTACACTTTTCAATGCTCATGACCTAGCAGGTAAGAGAAGCTTGCAAATTAGTGATAGGGATCACCAACTATGAACTACTTTATAGAAGAGTAATTTACCTTCTAAACTTAAAATAGTTTTGTGGAAATGCATCTTAAACATCCTTCTTACAAAGTCTCTCAATAACCAAGGCTTGGATATGGACACAATGTTCGATATGAACTTTCACCTCCTTAGAAAGTGCACCAGCAGTGTTCATCAGTGAACACTGATGGAACAAGGTATGTAGTACATAGAATGTTCATATTTCTAATGATAGAAATTGTAGGTCATGGCTGCTTGAAAATCTTCACTCAAAAGCTTGGTATCATCGACCACTGATCCCTTAGAACTTGGTATTTGTTTTTCTTATAGGAAATCTAGATTACATGTAGCAATATCATCTTCTAGTATGCCTTGTTAAATTTAAATATGGTTCAACAGACTTTGGAACACGTTAGTGAGTTTTTTGCAATCACTACAAAGAAAAGTAAATGCCTTATGCCTACCAGTGTGGAAATGAGATGGGAAGAGCCGACTAGAGAGTGGGCTAAACTTAATTCTGACGGATCAATTTTGGCAACTCCAAGTAGGGCATGTGCGAAAGCACTCATTTGAGATGAGAACGGTAGATGGCTTATTGGATCATAATGGCACATTCCATATGTGAAGAGTTTAGAAGTGAAACTATGAGAGCTTAGGGATGTTTAGAGCTTGCTAAGAGATTTAACATGTGGAAGCTTGAAGTTGAAATTGAAATTGCTATTATAAGATTGATCATAATGCCTCTAGTGCTAACATGTTGCTTTCAACACTTGTTTTCAATTGTAGGACTCTCCTCTCTAACTTGGAAGCCGTGACACTCAAGCATATCTTTAGAAAGAAGAATATGTGTATGGATTCCCTTGCTTGCATGGAGAGTAATTTTCAATTCTCCGCTCTTTCAAATCTTTTCAAGTGGCGAAATTATAAAAAGAGACAAATATAATTACAAAATTAAAATATATATGAATTATATATGCTACATTAGGTTGGAGTATTATTTTGAAAATTTATTTTTTACGAGAATTTTTATTTATCTTTCTAATTGTATGTTTAAATTTGTATTAATTATTTTTTATTTTATATGTAACTATTTTAAAACATATGTATTAAATAACCTTTTTACTCATGTTATTAGACTAATAACCAGATGCAGCATTAAAACATCATATAATTGTTGTGTCAACTATTCATTTTATCTAAAATTGATTTACCTTGAAAAAGAAAATAACTATAAAATTATAACCTATCTATTTTTGTCCATATTTTATTTATTTTGTGAATGAGTTAAATTCTAATATACCTCAATTATATCGTTTTAATTAATGAAGTTACTCTAATTTGAATGAATTCCTTTTAACTAATTGAAATATCCCATCTCTTAATACTATTAAATAATAATTAATATGCCTTTTCTAACTAAAGAAACAGCTTTTTGATATTTTTATATAAAAAAGTAAAGGTTTTGCGTGGATTGAAACTATAGGTTAGCAGGTCTTAAAATTAAACCAAAATTACATCATTATAGATTTGTGAAATAAAGGTACAAAATCATCAATTTTGATCGCCAATTCTATCTTTTCTTTCCCATCCTGTAATTAGTAATGTCACGCAACTTCGTTGTTTTCTTTAATACATCCACGCTAGGCATACATATTAGATTTCGTCACACATGAGGTTGTGGGTTTTAATGGTTTTAACTTTTATTTTTACCATTTTTTTCAACTAAGTTTGTACTTGTGACATCAGTTTAATCGGGGGCTTAACTATAGGTGTGATTAATCCTTTTAAGAAAATAAATCTTTTTGGACCTCTAATAATAGAATTGTGGGATTAATGTAAGGTTATGTTATATTACTCTATTTAGTTTATTTGGTTAAGATATATTTGATTAATTAAAAACACATTTTATTAAATTCTTATTATTAATAGAACTTTTTTTGTAAGATTATTTTTTTTATTATACTTTATAGATTAATAAATAAATATACGATGTTGGAATAAATTTATAAATAAAATTAATATACTAATAAATAAAACTCTACAGTAAATATAATAATTATAATTTTAAGGAAAGAGAGATTTCGGCTTTAAACTTGACTTAAATTTTATTTGAGAAAAAAGGACGGAATTAATTAAAATAATAAAAATAAAAGGGAAATTGATCTAAAATTTAATATTTTACTTGTAATCTAAGATAACCTAAGGAATGAGTGGTATTTAGATTACACCCTATCCTCCATCATCTTAACATTATTTGAGAATGTAAGATTAAATCCAAGTATTGTAATCTTATTCCATAATGTGAGATTACATGGTGTAATGTTACATTTGGTTTACCAAACACACTCTTAAGATAATTGTAATTTTTAAAAGGAAAGGTAATATTTTACAAGGTTATAATTATTTTGGTACAATGATGATTCAAACACAAATTAATATTTGGGTAAATGCATACCCGATTAATAGGCTACAACTTAGGTTCTTGATAAGGCTAATGATTATGTGATTCAATTTGTGACGTAAATTCAATCAAATATTTTTATATAATAATGATTAAAAAGTATTTGTATATTTTTGATATGTTTTGTTGTTATTTTATAGTTCATATTTGGGATTCGTGGTTAACAGTGATTTTAAAAAGTGCAAACATGTATTCTGGCTTATTCTATATAAGATTAATATGGAAAAATTAGAAAACAAATATTAATTATATTAAAAAATTGTTAGTGCGTATTGATTAATTAATTTTAAGGTTAAGTCAAATCTAACTTTCTTTATTCATGCACGGGTTGGAAAGTTTGTTGCCAAAGCCGCCAACAGGGGTAGGCTTTTAATTACACAAAATTTGGCATGTGCCACACCACTCCGTCACGATCTAATACTACAACTCTCTCTCCCAAAGAATTCCTAGTGTCCCCAGCAACAGGTTCAACTTGGACCGTCCACGTCCAATCATCCTGCTGCATTACTATATATATTTCATATACTAGCTATAATGCTTTACTGCTTTTAGTATATAAAAAATATTTAAATCCGATTCTTACTTACAATTATGTTGATATATTTTCCAAATTTAAAGAAAAAACTAGTGTTTGTGTAGTCAATAGTGGTCCATAAACACAATAGAGTGACGTGATTGAATATTCTATACTCCCCGTCTTATTTTCCTATCGTATATTGCTACCCAAACCCCATTCATACATAATACCCATTTGGAATATATCCTTTTTCTTTAATGTAAATGAAAATGAGTATTATATTTATATGCATGTATGGTATCACTTAATTTAGACTAGGTTTAGAATCAAAATTTCTAAAATATTTTAACTATAGTGGAATACATGCTGTATTGGAACAATGAGACTCGTAAATAAGACCTTCCTTTTTTCTCACCTTTACGAATTTTTCCTTTTAAAAAAATCAAATCTATTTTTATCTTTTGAATTTTAAAATAATTTTTGGCTTTTAAAAAATATAATTTTAAATTTTTTTATAGGACTTCTTATTAAAATATAAAACTTATTTTTTTGAAGAGTAAGGGCTATACTGCTAAGACTTATTTAGAGCAGTTGTTAAAGCTCTTCCCTAACACCTAGATGACATGAGTTCAAACTTTGTTATTCCCCTTCTCTCTCTCCCAATATTGTAATGATTAAAAAAATGTAGATGTTTATTTAGTGCAATTGCTGATGCTTGTTCAAATAACAAGTTGGGTTGCATGTTAAATCTCGTGGGGCATTCCAAGATGGTCTTTCTTGTACAAATAGTGTGTTATAATGGTGAAAACAAGTAGATGTTTTAGCAGAATGATGGTAATTGATAGAGGGAAGCCCGTTTGGTTTATCCTTTCGTTCTACACGAAGGATCAACAATGACCATGTTGTTAACCTTTGCCATCTATATCAAGTGAGTCTTATTTAGACAAAGATACAGGGAACTAAAAGTTACTTTGCTCCTTAAATTAGTGGGGCGCTACTTAGCTCCCGACTGTTACTATTTAGATGTAGCAAGGCATGTGATTATTGAGCTTTAAGCCTGTTTAATCGATCAAACATTTTTAAAGAGAAAAACATAAATAATAGTGGAAAGTGGGGCAGGTTTATGGAAAGATATTTACCAAGGATGTGAAGGCAAAGGTATAACTGTAAAGTTCCGAGGAAAGCAATAAAAAGGAAGAAAGGGGTGGTTTGGTATGAGAATCGGAAGGCATCACGTGATGGGTTTTTACTTTTTAAGCTGTGGGTTTTGTCCCAATGATACTCACTAACACAACCCAACAAACATATACAGGAAAAAAATTATTATCAAGGAAGGAAAAAAGACAAAAGACAAAAGACATAATATTATTAATGATCACATAAACAAATAATCAAGCAAATGGAATCTACATTAATATGGCTATTGGCACCCCTATCGAAATCTTCTTTTGTTTTTTATTAGGGTTTGGGCAACGCCAATAATTACTGCAAATAGATTTGATTTAAGTGTGAATATCGTGAACAACTTCTCATAAACTATTCTACTACAAGGTTAATGATTGGGCCACATTGTCTCCTCCTTTGGAATGAAAAGCATAGTAATATTTATTTTTATATTATATTTTCTTTCACACTTTGGTATTTAAAATTCTTTTCTCCATTTATTATTTTACCAATTTAACCCTCTTGGAACACTGATAACTTTTGAGATAAAATGACATTAATATATTTAAGCACCAATTCGAAAATAAGTAAAGTTTAAGGGTCAAAGTGCGGTATAAGTCTTTCTTTTATATTTTAATATATATCATATATGGAAATTCATTGGGCCACCGCTGCGATTTGAGATGAATAATTAAATACTTTCAGTCTGCTTTTCATTTTCAATTTAACATAAATTAAATAAAAAAGAAAGTCAAGTTGATTTTATTTGTTGAAAATGAATTGGCAGACGTTTGATATATATATATATATATCACGTGGACGAGTACATAGTTAGAGGGTTTGTGTTCTCATTAATGATAAAACAATTTTAAGTTAAAATTATGAATTAATTGTATAGAATATTTTGACGTAGTTAAACTTTAAACATTTTAATTATATATTTAAATTATTAATGTTATATTAGTAATTTTTTTTATTATTAAATTTATTAATTTAACCGTTAGATGATATGTCAAATCTTATATGGTATAATTTAAATTATAAGTATTGACTTGAATGAAATGGTGGTTAAAACTCTCATTAGACACCTGTTTAACATAGATTCTATTAGAGTAACTACTGTTAGTTACAAGTAGTTATGAATTTAGTTACAAGGTAGTTTTGTTACCTGTTGTAACTACAAATATATGTATGAGAAGTCTTTAGCTTACACATCAAGATCAATGGAATTCATTCCTTTCAGCTCTCTGTTTCTATTAGGGTATCAGAGTTTAGTAATTGTTACTTACTATGTTGATGTATTCTGCATGTATAGGAGATTCTGCAAATGGAAGATTTTTTTTAATCCATTTGCATTTGCATCACAAAAGATAGCAATTTTAGTCGATGACAGTAATTTATTGGCATGGAAACAACATGTAGTGTTGGTTCTTAAAACCCATCACTTGCAATCTTTTATTGATGGAACGATTATCGTGCTGCTGAGAGAAATTGTTGGGGCTGATGGTGTTCCAGTTGAAAATCTGGCTTATGTCCACTATGAATAGCAAGATTCCGTCCTCTGTGCCTTGCTTTTTTCCTCTATTAGTGCTTCACTGCAAAATCAGTTGGTTGGCTGTTCGTCTTCGGTTTTTGAACTTTGGGAAACCCTAACACAGATCTTTGGCAGTCAACCCACCACCAAATCCATGCGATATAGATATTTACTTCACAGTTTTAAGAAGAAAGATATGCCAATGTCTGCTTACCTGAAAAGGATTAAACACCTTTGTGATTCTTTGCAGGGTGTGGCCAACTAGTGTTTTTGCAGGAGCATCAATCGCCTGTTTTGAATGGGCTTCCATCGGCATATGACCATGTGGTCTCTATCGTTACAACAAACAGAGTTTATTTTTATTTACAAGGAATCTTGATGGCTCTTCTAGATGTAGAGGCTCATTAGTAAGCTCATTTGTCACAAGTCGTGTTGTTCTCGACAAATCTTGAGGTGGACAGCAAATCATATGAATCATCGTCGTCAGATCTTTCCACGTACGCTGGTCACCGCAACCTTAGGTGTTCTAGTCTGGTCGTGGCTACAAAGGTTCTTGTAGGCAATCTAGAGGAGGCACATGATCACAATGTCAAATATGTGACAAGTTTAGGCATGTTGCCCACCATTGCTATCATAGATATGATGCGATGTAAGATGAAAATGAGGGTGAGAATGTTAACCTTAATTTGGGGTCAGATGGGTCAAGTCAATTGGGTTATGTTTTTCGTCGGCCCACTTCACAAACAAGTCATAGGCCTATTTTTTGCATATATGTGTTTAGCTGAAAATGGGCTACTTGTTTCACCTTTATTTGGATTGTGTGGATCTTAAGTGTCTGGGTAATTTGGATTTAAGCAGTATGGGCTTCTTAATCAGACGTATTCATCTTCTAGGTTTGTTAATACCCATTTCTCATGTTGGTAAGTCTGTTTTATCTTATGGATCTCACTCTTTTTTGTTTAAAGATTTATTGTATGTACCTACCATTCACAAAAATCTCTTATCTGTGTCGAAATTTGCCAAAGACAATAATGTGTATTTTGAGTTTTATCCCACTTGTTGCTTTATAAAGGATCTAGCAACTCGTCGAATATTGCTTCGGGGCAATGAGGTAAATGGGATTTATCAGTTTGCTTCTAGTGCATCTGAGCTGGCATTGACTGTTGAAAGTTCATTGACGAATGGTGGTGATGTGGTGTGCAAGGATCTTGAGGGAGATTACATGCTCGAGTTAAGCATGTTGAACTTGATTTGCATTTTGTGCATGTTAAGGTTCTTAGTGAGCAACTTCAAGTTAATCATATATCTGGAAGTGATCAAATAGCTGATGTACTTACCAACCCATTAACTATAGGAGTGTTTTCTCATTGTCGTGATAGGATGAATGTGCTTGTAAAAGCCCGTTTTTAGTGAAATCAGAATAGTGGTTTTGGGACCATAAATATGATGAGTAAATATTTATTTTATTATTATTTTAGTTTCTATGGAATAATAGTAAGCTCGTATAAAAATTTCGTTAAGAAATTTTGACGTTTGCATGCTTAATTAAGTGAAAAGGACTAAATCGTAAAAGGTGTCAAAGTGGAGTTCTAGTAGTTAAAGGTATCCAAAAGCCATGAAACTTTAATATAAGAGGACTTAGATGGTAATTAGAACATTATTATTATTAGTGGACATTTATGGACATAAATTAGATGATTTTTATGTTAAAAGATAAGGTTAATTAAGTAATTTAATTAATAAGTTAAAGTTAAAATAATAAAAACAAAAGTGTCATCTTCCTAATTTCCATCTTCCATCGAGATTGATATTGGAGAAGCCATGTTTAGGGTTTGAAATCTTCGGTCACTTGTTTAGCTTGTATGTAAATGAAAATTCATCTCGTTTTTAATGATTTCTATGTTTTTGAAGTTGTTGTAGCTTAATCTATCTACCCCAGTGACTAATTTGCAAAATTGTTAAAGTTTTAGGGTTTTTCCATGAGCATGTTTACTTGTTTCTTGAAATTTAATGAAAGATTATGAGTCATTATTATTAAATAAACAAGTTTTGTAAAGGGATTTTTGATAAAATTATCATTTAGGGGCTTTTTTGTTAAAGAAGTAAAATACCATGATAAATTTGTAAAATGATGATTTGTATGGGTTGATATAAGTCCCTAGGTATTTCGACTAGCATGAAATGGGGATGAAATTGCATATATTTTAATTTATGAGCTTAAGGACTGAATTAAAGGTGATCATGGGTTGGGCTACCCGGCCCATTCTGCCGGCCCGCTTGAAAAATGAGAGGGTTTGGATAAAAATATAGGCCTAAAATATGGGTTTGGGCAAAAAACGAGGCCCGTTTAGAAAACGGGTCGAGCTTCAGGTAAAATTTTTTTGACCCAGCCCCGGCTCGGCCCGAATTATATCTTATATATTTTTTATTTTTAATCAAATATATATTTTATATATATTTAATATGGGTCGGGCCGGGCCAGGCCAGGCTCGGGCTTAGCAATTTTCTTTCAGGCCGGGCTTGGACAAATTTTTAGGCCCATATTTTAGGTTGAGCCTGGGCCTAGAAAACGGGCCTAAGATTTTGTCTGGGTCTGACCCGAACCCAGCCTAGCCCGACCCATGATCACCTCTAGACTAAATTGTAAAGAGGTTAAAATATGAGGGGCAAATGTGTAATTTTGAAAAGTATGAATTTGGACTAAATTGAATAGTATGAATATTAAATGGATTAAATTCGATTATTTAAATCAAGATAAACCTCGTACAGATCTAGATCGAGGAAAAGCTAAATCTTCGGATTAGTTGATCTTATTTCGACATCTTTATAATCGAGGTAAGTTTATATGTTTAAATAACGTTTTAATGTTATTTTGATGTATATGTTATAGTGCTATTTATCATGTAAGCAAACGATGGAAATCCAACGACGTTTCGATGATTATCGAACCCGGTTTGAACCTTAGGAATATATAGGATACAAATGACAAGTCATTTGAGTTATCATGTTTCGAGTGTTGGTCCTGAATGTCCTACTGATGGCTGAGTCCCGTTATTTGTTGCGGATACTCGTCAGCTTGTGTGAGTGCCATCGTGTAACTTTTATTTCGATCGTCAGCTTGTGTGAGCAGACCCATTTTATGGCTCAAGTGAGCAACGATGTAAAGGCAAAGGTGATGCGGGTCTCAAGGCACAATTTTAGACCCATGAATGTGATGAGTTCACACTACCTCAAGACCCAACAACAATGTCAAAGGCTAATCAAATTAAATCAGGACTTGATCAAAGACAAGATTCGAGGATGAATCTTTTTGAGGAAAGGGAGAATGATACATGCACAAATGGGGTAAAATTTATTAGATTCCAATAATCAAAACTGCCAATTTTTAGGCTTGGGAAATCAGCAGACTTGCGACGACTTTTTGGATGGGATCTTGGCATTTCTGAGTTGAGATGTCTTCATGGCGTTTGAAGATCTATCTCTTAGCTTTGAAACGCATTTTGAATCACTCGATTTTGAGTTTCTTTTAGAAGAGTTTTAATAATCTTTTTAGATTGTTGGGATCATCTTCAAACTTTTTCTTGCCAAAGTTTCTATCTTAAAAGAGAAATTAGAGCCGCTTGAAGGGGGTTGTGGATTCTTCATGTTTCTAAGGCTTCTTGGGATTTTCACACGCCATGTTCTATTTTTCCATTTATCTTCTTTATTCGCTTCCTTAATCTTTGATTTATTATTTTATTTTAGTTATTTATTTTAATTGTTTTATCTGACTTGGATTCAATTTCGTTTCAGGTTGTGTCAAAATCAAAGTTTTTTCCGAATGTCTAGAGCCCTAAGTCAAATCCATGACTTTGACAAACTTTACGGTTCACTTTCGCGTTCATCCTTCTCATTCTTTATCATTTGGTATCAGATTTTGGCATTTTAGGTGTTCTTTTTATTTTATAAATTGATTCTAGAAAATAGCCTCAAAACAATTTTTACCCTTACAATTTTCAGAAAAAAAATATTCAGTGGGGTAAACGATTTTCAAATGATCTGAAATTTTACATACTATTTCTTGGCACTATTTTAGAGTATAAAATATATTTCTTACAAAAAAGTGATAAAAAGTACAAAAATAAAATACAAAAAAAATAAAAAATCAAAAAATATTTTATGGGTTGAATTTTGAGCCGAAAATTTCTAGATTAGATTTACATTATTTGAGGAAGCTTCAGTTTAAATTTTGTGATTTTTGAAAATCAGGAACACCTCGAACAAATTTTGTCAAGTTGTTTCGCAGTTTTTTGGGTTTTCAGGTTTCAACAACTTTCATTGACTCTTAGCCTTAGATTTTCATTTTTTTTGCTTTTTATTGTTCATTTATGCATTCTAACACTTTCTTGTTTCTTATGTTAGTAGGTTAAAGTGTCACGGGGCTAAACCTTTCGTCTTGCGATCCGTGCGGCCTTAGGCAATCCGTTCGTCCAAACTTGCCTAAGTCAGCCTTTACTCTAGTGAGGATTCCTTAAGAACTCCTCCAAGGCACCAAATTGAAGAGCGGAAGCTATTTATGCCAAAAGGAGAACAATAAAGAACAACAGAAAAAGTGCACACAAAGTGTTTGAGTAAATGCTCTCAATTCTCTTATTCATAAAGAATAATGAAACAATGAATGGAGCGAGTACAAATGAGGGGGAGACTCTTTATTTATAGTTGAGCTCTCCCAAAACCGACAATCAAGATACATTTACATCGACAGACGAGATTAACCATATCCCTTTATTTTAGGGATTTACAAGATATGTCATATCAAATCTAATCTAATCTTTACAAGATATGATTCCCTCAATCTTTTAAGATTAGTAACCAAATTAGCCTACGTTGCCATATCTTCATTATCGGGCCAACCATGCTTCAATCTGACAAGCTTCTTCAACAGTTCTTTGAATCGGGCTAGTTCTCATGAGACAAATGATCCCCATCTAAACAATAGACCTCTATTGGATGCATTTTGTGCGATGGTCATGGGCTTTGAACTACGGCCCGTGACATTCTCCTCTACCCATTCTTGAAACACCCTCGTTGCGACTTCCGAATGACACTGACTTTATTCACCTTGATCTCATCTCAACGCCTTAGCTTTTCCCTTCTTTTGGGACTTTTGCCATGGCTTACGTCGCTTTTTAACTCAAGCTGTCCTACTCGTTGCATTTATTCTGGTCAACCGTCTCACATGCATCACTTCTTTTTCCTTGAAATCTGATGTATCACCCACCTTTCCCATATGTGGAAGCCTTGTCGATGACTTGGCCAACTCCAACGCTTCGCTTAATTTGAGTTTCATTGGTCCTAGTTTCGCTATTTTTATCGTAACTTTTCCCTCTAAGTTCAATGACAAACAGATCTCTTCTTTGAGTGGAAGCCCCTCCAATGACTTACCAAGCTCAGACGTTGCCTTTCCTTTGACTCTGACTTGTTTTAGATAGTTCTGTAACTTATGCGGACCACGGTACAAGAAGCATTTTACTTGCTTCTTTTTTCTCCTCTTTACCCTCTTGGCTTCGGCTTTTCCCTTGCTCGAACCAAGCTTCTTGAGCTCCTTGTCTGTTCCATCGTTCCCCTCGATGATAGACTTTCTCGGACACTTTCGCAACCAATGCAGACCATAACACAAGAAGTACTCTACTGGCTTCTTTTCACTTTCGGCCTCCTTGGCTTCGACACTCCTTGCGCTTGAACCAAGTACCAAGGCCTTACCCATCGGCTTTTCCTTAAGCGCGAATTTCTTCAACATGTGTAGACCGTCACAGAGAAAACATTTCAGCTTGTCCCTTTTCCTCTTGGGTTTCTTCTTTCCAACTCATGGTTTCCTATTACCACTATTGTCGCCGTTGCCATTACATCAACAACATATTCCTTGTGATCCATTTTACATACGCTCCTTTCCTTGGACTTGGAAGACTCAAGCTTGTCTTTCCCTAGACCAAGCTTGACCACGGACTCAACTACCGTCATGGCTTCCGACAACTTTTGGACACCTCTTTGCTCCATCTCCTGTCTGACCCACGGCTTCAATCCATTCTGAAAAGCAAGTAATGCTTCTTTCTTGGTCACATCTGAAACTTAGAGCATGAGTTCCTTGAACTCTCGAACATACTCCCCCACTGTGTCCTGTTGCGTTATCCCTTGTAACTTTGCCTGAGCTTTTTCCTCAGTAAATTCTGGGTAAAATTATCCCTTCAACTCACATTGGAACTCTTGCCACGTCCCAATCTCACCTTGCCTTTTATCTGTGGTCCTGCCTTGCCACCATAAAAGTGCAATATCAGTAAGAAACATTGAAGCAGTGTTTACCTTAACCGCATCATCCACGATGCCTTTAGTACGGAAGTAGTTTTCCATCCTCCACAAGAAATTGTCAACATCGCATGCAGACCTTGTCCCCACAAACTCTTTTGGCTTCAGGCCATCCTCGTTACTGAGTGCTGCACTTGACACTCCTTTCCCCACGGCTGCTCAGCACAAGGCCAGCTTTCCCTCGAGCTCCTTTATTCTTATCTGAAAGCCATCGTCGTGGCCATTTTTTCCTCTTTCAAAGTCTTCACCATGGCTTCGAGAGTCTTTACCTTACACATCAAGATTAATGAAACTCATTCCTTCCAACTCTCTATTGTTGTTAGGTTCGAATTGTGTTACCCCATCCCCTACCCTTAATGTTGTATAAAAAATGGAAAAAAAAATTAAAGAAAAAAATTAATATTGTAGATGGATATGGTAAAAATCTTGGTTTTGAGATTTTTGAAGCTTTTAAAGAAAATACCGCTCACTCTTCTTCTTCTTCTACTTTATTTTTAGTTTTTAATTTTAAAAGTTATAAAGCAACATTTTATTTTTCTTTGAAACTTTCATTTTAAATTATGTTACATAAGATTTTGAGTATCATTTAATGGTTAAATTAACAATTTAAATAATAGAAAGATCTAATTGATATAACATCGATAATTTGAATGAAATTAAAACATTTTGAAATCTTAAGACTAATTTAGAATAAAAGCCAGATTTTAAGAATATTTGTTACAATTAACTCTGGAATTACTGCACAAATAATACCAATTGAAATAATTAGAATGAAAATTAATCATTATAAATTACAATCGAATCCATAATTAATATAACACCCGAATCATTATAACAATCTTCATGAATTAAGTTTTAAATCATTTCCGTACACTACACTAAAATAGGTTTTTAGCGGCGTTTAAACAAAAAATGCCACAAAAAATATAGCATTAGCAGAGAACAAATAAAAACGTCGCAAGAAGTCATCAATAGCGGCGTTTTACAGCAAGCGTCGCAAAAGAGTTAAGCGAACGATGCCGTTTCCTTTTTTAGATTAAGAGATATTAATGACGCTTTTAAAAAAACACCTCAGTAGACAGGCATTAGCGGCACTTCAAATAAGCGCCGCAAAGGAGTTAAGTTAAACGACGCCGTTTTCTTGTTGAGCTTTTCAGCATTTGTGGTGCTTTCTTTAGAAACGCCGCAAATAGTCAAGAATTACCAGCGTTATATCATAAACGCCGCAAAAACTGCTAAGAAAACGGAGCCGTTTTAGGTTTAGGTTTTAGGAAAGTTAGTGGCGCTTACTGGAAAACGCCGATAAGCGCCGCAAAACTGTTAAGAAAACATTGCTGTTTTTCGTTTATCTTTTCAAGACGATAGTGGCAATTATTGAAAAATGCCGCAATAGCCAAGATTTGGCGGCGCTTTTGACAAAGCGCCGTAAAACTGTTAAGAAAATGTAGTCATTTTTTATTTAGGTTTTAGAGAATTCAGTGGCGCTTTCTTAGAAATGCCGCAAAATAGAGAAATTAGCGACGATTCCTCCAAAGCGCCGCAAAGGAATTAAGCCAAACGGCGTCGTTTTCTTGTTGAGCTTTTGCGTCGTTTGTGGCGCTTTCATAGAAACGCCGCAAAACTCTTAATAGTTAGCGGCGCTTCTATAAAAGCGCCGCAAAACTGTTAAGCAAACGATGTCGTTTTTTATTTAGCATTAGAGGTTTAGTGGCGCTTGTCTAAAAACGCCACAGACTATTAAGAGAACGATGTCATTTTTATATAGCTTTTAGAGACGTTAGTGGTGCTTATTAGAAAACGCTGCAATAGTCAAGCATTAACGGCGATTTCTCAGAACGCGCCACAAAATAGTTAAGTCGAACGACGCCGTTTTCATGTTGAGCTTCTCCAAATTGGTGTCGCTTTTCTAGAAACGCCGAAATAGTCAACCAGTAGCGGCGCTTTTGGTGAAAATGCCGCAAAAAGTTTTAGCCTTTTGTTGTTGAGCTTTAGAGGCATTATCGGTTTAGGGATTATGAATTTAGGGGTTATGTTTATTGTTTATTTTTTAATGGATTGGGTTTACACTTTATAGTTTATATATATGTTATGAATCAGGGTTTAAGATTTATAGTTTACATATGTTCTATGATTTAGGGTTTAAGGGATATGGGTTAAGGGTTTATAGATTATGGTTTAAGGGTTGGGGTTAAGGGTTAAGGGTAGGGGTTAGGGGTTTAGGGGTTTATAATTAATGTTTTATGATTCAATATGTTTAAGGGATATGGGTTAAGGGTTACGAGTTAAGGGTTTATGATTTATAAGTTTTGGATTTAGGGGTTTATAGTTTTTTTATGTTCTATGATTTAAGGTTTAAAGGATATGGGTTAGGGGTTTATGGTTTATGGTTTAAGAGTTGGTGTTTAAGGTTTAAGGGTTAAAGGTTAAGGTTTAATTAAGGGTTAAGGGTTGGGGTTAAGGGTTTAGGGGTTTATAGTTAATGTTTTATGAGTCAATATGTGTAGGGGATATGGGTTAAGGGTTTAGGCATTATTGTTAATTTTTGGTTTATGGTTTAAGGGTTGGGGCCTAGGGTTTAGATGTGTTAGGGGTTACGGGTTACGAGTTAGGGGTTTATGATTTATAGGTTTTGGATTTAGAGTTTAGTGAATAAGGCCTCGTAGTTTAGGGCTTAGGGTTTAGGTTTTAGGATTTTATGGGTTATTGACTAGGGTTTGTGGGTATACGGTTTAATTTTTAGGGTATGTGATCTAGGGTCGTAGGTCTATTGTATATGGTTTTAGGATATAAGAGTTATAATGGTTTATAGGATTTAGATAAGGAAATTTAAAGTATTAAATTTTAATAGAATTATTTAAATATTAAATTTGCAGAATAATAGAATTATTTAAATTTTAAGATACCAAAATTAAATTAATTTTTAATAACACATAAAATGCCTTCCATCATAATTCAAATTTAAAATTGAACAATATTTCAATTTTTAAAAATAGAAAAATTAAAAATAATGGCATATTAATGTATCAAATGTAAATTTTATAAAATTATTAAATAATTGAAAAATTTTAAGAATAGTGGCGTTTTCACAAGAAACGCTGCAACAATGTACTAGAAATTACAGAAAACGGCGCTATTTGGTTGGTTGTTAGTGGCGTTTCTATCCAAAACGATGTAGATGGTATGAAAAGGTTATCAAAAAATGAACAAAAACAGCGTCGTTTCTGCATGAAGGATTTTAAATTTTTAGTGGTGTTTTTCTCAGAATCGCCGCAAAAGATTATCTTTAGCGGCGTTTTGGCTAAAATCACCGCAATAATCTATTAAAAATTCTGTTGGACGTCGCCGTTTCATTTCAGGGACTTAAAATTCATTAAATAAGACGATGTCGTTTTGCTTAGCTTAGTTTTCCCCCTTCCTTTCCCATACCCAGCCCCTAATTCAGACTTTAAAATCCCTAACCCCTTCGCTCCTCCCTTTTTTTTCCCCCAAATCGAAAACCCACCTCCAGGCTCCAGTTCCACGATGCGTTGTTGTTGTTCTCTACTTCTCTTCACTTCGATTCTTCTGCAACTTCTGACCCAAACCATTCCAATAAACAAGTTCAAGGTCAGCCAACTTTAGTTTTCATTTGAATTGAAATTTTCGAGCTGTACTCTGGCTTGCAAATCAACCAGATAATTCTTGTGTACTGAAAAACATCTTATTTTATGTTTTATGTTTTATGTTTTATGCTGTCCAAAGTTTTTTTAGTTTTCTTTTTAAATGTTATGTATTGTTTGAAGGTATTATTTTTATGTTATGAACTGTTGAAGAATTTTATCTTTTTGTTATTATGAAGCCCCAAAGTTTTAAGTTTTAGTTTAAACTTTAAACCCAGTTTTACTTATGTTTGATGCTGAATTATTTTTATGTTCTTAAGGAATTTTGTTTTATGTTACTGTTATTGTAATGTCTAAAAGAATTTTGGTTTTTTATTTTAATCTCTGTTTTCACTATGTTTGATGTTGTATTGTTTTGATGTTTTAAGGTCTTTAGGTTGGGAACTTGATAGTCATGGATGGTTCCAGTAAATTTAGTGCCTTCATTTGGAACCTGTTCTGATATAGTAGGACTAAATGTTGATAACCTGTTCTGATTCTGGGAAATTCAATGCCTTCCTTGAGTGTGACCGAGGGAGATTTGCATGAGGATTTTGACTTCAGCGATGAAGTTCTTAAGTACATAAGTCAGATGCTTATGTTGATCCTCATCATATTGCTTGCATGTTTTTTTATACGGATTGTTATTTTCTTTCATTTTTGCCTCCTTTTTTCATACGGATTGTTTCAGTTTTCTTTCTTGTTCTTAATCCAACTTATTGGTTAAACAAACAAAACCCAGGTTTTCTTTTCTCTTTTTCTGGTGGTATGCTAACGATTTTTTTCTTTTATGATTCGCCTTTTGAATTTTTGATCAGTTTGTTTGATATCTTGATTTCTTGATGAGGATGTTGGCTGGATGGGTTTCTTAGTTCGTTCTATGTTTGTTTGCCTCCCGTGAAAACCGAGGGAATCTTATCTTTTCTTATGAAGTGATGAAAAACCCCAACTCAACTAAATCTTAATTAACCTTATTAGAAAACTACAAAAATCTAAAATTTAAGGACTAGTTCTTACACTATATTTTACTTTCTGGCAGTATATACTTGTATATCTTCAAGGAGCAGTAGGCAGAAACTGGTGCTTTTCAATTAGTGAATTTACCATCTATTAAAGAAAGAAATTGTAGATACTGTTCCTTTTGCCATGCTTTTATTAGTACAGACTACAGAGCTTTTATTAGTACAGAGCTTAAAAACTTTCTTCTTTTTTTCTTTCATCACATTTAGCTCAGCATGTTTGTCATTAGAATTTGGTATAAGATTTATTTACCTTTCTAACTTTACAAAAAAAAATTATTGGATGAGAATGATTGTTATTGATTGTTTGGTTGTAGTTACAAAAAAGTATTATTGGATGAGAATGCATGCTGCCACGAGTTATGTGTTTGTTAGTTACTCGAGAGTTGAGACATTAACCTTCGAACAACTTCTGATTTCTTCACTTCAATTGATTGAATCGTACAATTCAATTATTGAGTGTTACTTTATCAATTCATATGAAGTTGATTGTTGTGATAATTAAAATTGATACATTGATTTGAATCTAAATGTAGTTAAATAATCCTCTGTTTGCTTCTGTTGTATTTTTCTTGTTTTTTTGGTACTAATTAAGTTAGTTGTGTTTTGTTATTTTTTTGCTGAAGTTTGCTTCAAATTTGAGGAAATTTGAGGTATTTATTCCTATGTTTCCTACATAGTTTTCTTACAAAAACACATCCAAATGTTTAAATTTCTGATTTTGATATATTTTAGCTTAATATTTTACTTATTATTTTTGAGTATTAAAAGGGAGTTTTAATTAAGCTTTTTGGTTTTGAACCTATGGGTATCTGTTTACTTATAATTTGTGCATGTAACTTTGTAGCTACCTGATTACATTATTGCGATGTTTAAATTATGATTTGATATGTCTCCACGAACTGTTTACCCAAACAAAAACAATCTACAGAGTTTACTAAATTTCAAATTATGCCAATTCTTAAAGCACTTTAAGTTTAAATTATGATTTGATATGTCTCCGTAACATCCCTAGAGACTTGTTTGACATGGGCAGTGGAAGTAGAGATAACATCGACGACAGATCAGAAACTTTGCCCTTTCCAGAACAAAACTTAAACGATAATATCCCTAGTACTTGTGCACAATTTCAATGGGTTCGTCAGGATACGGATGAAGATATTTACGAATAATGATGTAGTAAGATTTTACGATTGTTTAATTATATGTAATATCATAATTTAAATCTTGGTCTTATTATATATTTCAACTATTTTATATGTGTTGTTATTGTTGTAATTAGTTATTAAGTTTTCAACTATTTTATGTGTATTGCAGATAAAATGTCTAGAAGAAAAATTCCAAGGGGAAGCATTATTCAAAATGATCCAAACTCGACAGAAACAAATAGTACTGAACAATAGACAGTAATTGGATCTTCAAATGTTCCGATTACACCTGAGGATCCTATAGAAGTTCAAAGTAATTTTACATTTAATTTACATGCGTGTTGACTTATAATTGATTTAATTTTCAAATTCTTATATTATAATATACCATTTGCAGCTGAAAATGGCGGGACGCGCAGAGGTCAAGGACATACGCTACTTAGAGATTTATACGAGTTAGATCCAGTCGAGTGTGTCAAGGTATGCAGAAATAGTTTTGGTCAGCCTGTTGGATCAGAAGCTCGACTTTTAGCAGGATACATGGGCATTTTAGCATGAAATGCGAATATGTTACCTATCAACTACGAGTCATGGCATCAAATGCCCGATAGCAACAAAAACCAAGCCCTCGATAATATTAAGGTAACAAAATGTTAATGTCATCTGTAATGCTTGTGAAATACTTTCATTTATATTTACTTTATTAACTTGTGTTTTTTGTAGGCGAGATTTGCTTTGGAGGTCTCGGATGCTTATGTAAAGAAGGCATTGGGAAAAAGATGGAGAGACCATAAAAGTACTTTGAAGAAATATTATTATAAGACAAAAACAACCCTCGATGAGAAATTGCAAAATGTCCCGCCGGGTATGCTGAGGTAAAAATGGGAAGATGCAGTTAGATTTTGGCATTTGAAGAAAGGCGAGGTATGACGTACTTCCAAACTATTGTAATTATTTTGGTTTATAGTATTTACTATTTACGTACTAAAAATTTCATAATGTAGGATCGTGCACGGGTTGGAAAAAGTAGCAGGCAGAAACAAAAATTCACTCACACAGCCGGGTCGAGAGTTTTGCATGTGTAGCTGAGGCGAAGGTATTTTTAATATTTTAATATTGTCAAATATGTACAACTTTCCATTAAATAATATTTTTACTACTATATTGTAGGAACTGTCGTCCGGTCAAAAAGTTTGACGCCTTCAACTTTTTGAAATTACACATAGGAAGAAAGATGGATCTACTATGACTTCTGAAGCTGGTGAAATTATGGTACGTTTACTTAATATGATTTGACTTGTTTTAGTTATTTATAGTGTTTATTTTCTAATGGTTTAATTCATTGCTTGTAATGCGACTATTGTTATGTTGCATTTGTTTTTTAATATATATTGCGTTCCTAACTATTGATTTATTTATTAGGAAAAGCTAAAGGATAAAAAGGTGGAGTACGAAGCGATTGCTTCTAGTGATAGTTCTGTTCATCTTGAAGACATTGATAACCAGATTATTACTGAAGTTTTGGGTCATGAAAGGTATGGTCGGGTTCGATTTCAAGGATCTTTTGTTAGCCCAACCCAATATTTTGGATCCAGCTCGCAGCAATACATGGCTTCGGGGAGTCAGGCTCAAGTTGAAGTTCAGAGGTTAAAAGACCAGATGGCTCATATGTAAGCGACCACAGTTGAGGTTCAAAGGAAATATGAAGAACTTCAGCTACAACTTAAAGTAGAGGCTGCAGTGAAGGAAGCAGAGGCTGCAGCGAGAGAAGTAGCGAGAGAAGCAGAGGCTGCAGCTAAAGAAGCAGCGAGAGAAGCAGAGGTTCAAAAGGAATATGAAAAACTCCAGCTACAACTTAAAGCAGATGAGGCATCGAGAGAAGCAGAGCAGAGCAAAAAGTACGACGAACTTCAACAGCAGCTTCAGAGTATGATGAAGATGTTTCAGCAGTCGCATCTTCTGCCGTCATAGTGTATTGCATAAATATTTTTGTAAAGAAAAGTATGAATTCACTTTTATTTATTGATATTAATATTATTTTATTCGTTTAATTTGAAATATTATATAAATTTATTGCTTTTGGCTGGTTTAGATCTGGTTGCTTTCGATTTGTTGTTACAGGAGGGCTGAAAAAATGGAAACTTTTTTTTTACAAAAATCCCAAAATTAGTGGCGTTTTTTATAAAAGCGCCGCTAAAAGTCATGTTCTATAGCGGCGTTTGTGAAGAAAGCGCCGCTAAAGAACATGATCTTTAACGGCGTTTTTTTCTGTAAACGCTGCAAACGTTAGCGACATTGTCGTTAGCGGCTTTTTTTGCGGCGCTTGTGGAAGCGCCGCAAACATCTTTAGTGGCGCTAAAAAGCGCCGCTAAAGGCCTAAAAAACGCTGCAAAAAACCTATTCTGGTATAGTGGTATTACCCACTCTCTTCGACAGTATAATAATTTTCATCAACCAGTTGAAGTATGTGGAAGTCTGAGATTAGAGCATCCGGAACAAGAAGTTCATCGATCAAGTAACCGATGGAATTATGGAGGTGGAGACAGGTTGAAAAGTTTGAAGAGTAGTGGTTTGGATTTCAAAGCAAAGGAAGAAGAGTGTCAGCATCAAAGGGTTTTTAATTTGGTAGGTCAGGATTCCCATTCCTGTACTTGGTCTTGATTACAATTTGTGGAGGTCACACATTTGGTATCATAATCAAGTCAAATCAAGAAAAAAAAGCAATGCTTCTAATATTTTTATTTGTACTTGTTTTATGAACTATTAATTTTTTAAAAAATTACAAAAATGTAATGCTTTTATGGTTTTTATTGAATTATTTATCAATTATTATTTTTAATTCCATATTAAATACAATAAACTCGTGTGAAAATTTATAACTATAATTAGTATTATCATACGCACACATTAAATTATTTAAATTTACTTATTAACTAATTAATTATTAGATTCAAATTTTAATAGATTTCGATGATAATTATTTAAAAGACTTTTGAATTTCAAATTTGTTCACTGGCCTTTAATTAATTGGAACTCATAAATAAGATTAGTTTGATGAAGAAATTTATAATTACGTCTTAATGTAACAATTGTATATTTAGGGATTTGATACTTTCCTTTCATACCTAGTGTACTTTTTTAATTACATTTATTTTTCTTCCTGAAAAGTAGTGGATTTAAGCCGAAAACAATACTGTTTACGTTTATGAATATTGACAAAATATAAGCAATGATAATGAGTTTAAAAATGAGTTATATCCCAGTAAAAACAAAACATTTCGGTCATCATTTAGAAAACAAAATTTATAACATGATAAAAAATTAAATAACACTGCGGATGCCAATATAGGAAAGGAAATTATGTGTTTTTTTCTTTTTTCTTTCCCTATACATCGGCTAGGTCAAAAACACATTTTATTTTTGGACAAAATCCTTTAAATTCAACAATTACAAAGCTTTAAACATATTTTGGAATAATTTTGAATCATCTCTTACGTGTGTTTGGACAAGGAAACACTACACCAAAACAGACTTTTAGCGGTGTTTTTTTAGGCCTAAAAAACGCCGCAAAAAATGCCGCTATTGGCCACGCCGCTAACTTTAGCGGTGTTTATTTAAAAGCCACTAAAGATCATGATCTTCTACCAAAAGCACTGCTAAAGATCACGGCCTTTAGCGGCGCTTTTACCACAAAATGCCGCTAAAGATCATGACCTTTAGCGGCGATTCTATTACAAACGCCGCTAAATCATGACTTTTAAAAAAAATTAATTAAATAATATTTATCTCTATGGTAAATATTATATTATGTTTTATTTTTAAAATTTAAACTTTAAACTATATAATTTTAAGGATAAAAAATATTAATTAAATTAAATTTTCTATTAAAATTTTAACTTTAAAGCTAAATATAAAAATTAATGAATTTAAATTTAGAATTAAAATATTATGTTTAAATAAATGAGCAATCTACCTCACAGCTCATCTGATCTATATTAACTCGGCCAAATATAAAAGAAGCTAAAAAACACGTAATAATTAACAATCATGGTTAAAGAAGCTAGTACACAAGGTAGCTACAAAACCTTGTTTCAATAACACCAAATTCAAGTTCCGACTAAGATAAACAACCATGGAATGCAACATTAAATAACACTCGACTTGAAGAAGTGCTAAGCCTTAGGCTTTTCCAGCTTGAAGAGATAAACCCCAACAGGATAAAAGTTCTGCCCCAACAGCATACCCTTCATCTTCCAACCTGATCCATTTTCCATGAAAGATATTAGATTCATTGACAATAGAAGAGCCATTTACTGAACTAAGCATCATCCCAAATCCCAATATTAGCTTTAATGTGAAATAATCAGATCTCAAGATCAATCAGCAATGATGAGATTCAACTATAAAACATTAAGAAAAAGTACCTTCTTTCTAATTCAGCAATGGTCAACCCGAGTTTGATTACTGAATAAGCTCAGAGAACAAAAATGCAAAGGCACTCAAGCTAACCTGAAAAGGAAGCACAACATTCAACAGTTCAAATTTTGACTCCAAATTGATTTAAAACAAATCCCCAATAAAAGCTACTATTGATTTGGTTAGTTTTGGTTTATGTAAACACCTTTTCTATTTTCTAAAGTAATAAGATCTCGATGGATTTATTTTATTCTTATTTTGAGACTAATTTGCCTCATTTGATCATAATTTCTCGACTAATTTAATGGATAAATCAAATAATTCAATGAGAAAATAAAAGTTAAAGGAAACAAACTCAATAGATGTCAAATATTGCAACAAGAAGAAAAAGGCGAATTATTGAAACAATCTGAAACTCAGATTACTTGCTAAGAATATGAATTTACAGTTTAAATAAAATAAGGGAAAAGAAAAAGCAAGTCTCTAGTTTAAACTTTCTCATTTTCTGATGCATTTCAGCATAACATAAGAGGAAGAGATATCAAGAGAGAGTGAATGAACCTCTTGTTTGCCCTTGCTGAGGGGCTTCTCAAGGATGTTTGAGTATTGCTTTATCTTCCCAACTCCAATCATTGTCCACAGGAAAAAAAAATATTATTTTCTGTTTGGCTGCTAGAAAACTGCAGGTTATAACTCTATACCCTACACATCAAAGTTGGAAACAACAAAACTTTAAACCATGCACCAAATGGAAACAAAACTTCTAGCTAACTTGGATGAGAAAAATTTTGAGACAGAATCTAGTTCATCTTTAGTTAGTACTTTTTAAGCTACCTAATGGTATAAGAGAAAACCTGGTAAATGGTCAATGATGCTCCTTAAGAATATTGACAAACAAACTCCATTCAATAAAATAAAACCAACGAAATTGTAAATATAATGGTTGGTCCAATAATATTAAAAAGATCCATAACCAGCAACATAAAAAACAACTAACAAGCCATTTTCTCATTCTACCAATAAACCACAAAAAATCATTTCTACCAGAAACCATAAAATTGCATGTTTGGTGATGTCAAACTCCTATGGACTCATAATTTTAGAAAAGGTAATATCAAACTTCTTGATTTATATTGTTTCTTTCTGTTTTGTTTACTTGGTATAAAGCAAAAGTATATGGTAATAAGAGACAATCATCTTGGAATAAAGATGAGCAAAGGAATTAAAATAAAATACCAATAGGATATATAAAGGACATAAGAAATTAACGATAAAAAAGGAACATGGAAAACTATGCCTATGTCTATTAACTCAGGAAGGTGGTTCTGACAGGATTTAGCAGAAGTTCTGGGCTTGTCCTGCAAAATATGAAAGAAAAAATATTAGTATGTATAGAAGTGCAGAATACAAGGGTGCAGAACATGAAAGCTTTCATAATTAGATTAGAGAGGTAAATTCTCCACTTTGCTTGTTAGTCAACAACAAATATTCCAATCAAATTATTAAGTTTTGAGGCATCATTCATTACACTTGTCAATTGACCATCAAAATGGAGATAGTATCATATGAATTCCTACTAACATTAATAAACATGCAGATCAGAAGCTTTAAACGCTTGAGATATCAGGTAAAATATAGAAACAAAGACACATTATACCTTCATATTTTACGATATATTAGATAGTAGAATTCAAAATTCACAAGCAAATTGCTATAAATCCTGTTATACCTCCACCCATTGGAAATTGTCTACTTGGTTTGTATTTTATTTTATTTTATTTTATTTTCAAATTTAAAAAGAAGAATTGTTCCACACAAAAATGTGGCAAGAAATTCATCAATGTACAGGAAGTTCAGAGGTTTAAGAAAATTTAGCAAGCCATCCTAGCCACTGTGCTATGGTATTCAGAGAATATGAGATAAAAAATATTGAGCTGTTGGATGGTGCCTCATGAAGTTTTAATTTCCCAGCACTCAAAAATTAGATGGAAATTTTAATAAAGAAAAGATCTGCAAGCAAAGAAAATAATTTAAGTGTAAAAAAAAAGGTAATTCTATCTGTTAAACACTTCACCCCTAAATTGAACTAAGATCAAATCAAAGAATCAATAACCAAAATAGGTTGCATAAAAGTCTTACCGGTGGCATCAACTCTGAAGGCCCTTGGAAAATATACAAACGAGTTGAGCTACGAATAAAAAGAAGAAAAAATTTATCCGAATTTGATATAACTTTTTTCTTCCAAAAGTAAACAAGCAAATAAGAGTGCAACATGGTAAAGGTGAGAGCAATGAAGCACTAAAACTTTTAGAAGTTTAGAAGCTTTTGAAAATCATTACACTGGCATTAGGTATAAACAAAAGGGTGTTTTTTTGTTAAACGTTTGAGGCGGGGATAGCCATTGGAGAGCAGAAGATGAAGGAGAAGTAGAGAAAACGATGAAGAAGGAGTTCAAAACGTCGTCGTCTGGTAGCGAGATGGAAAGCTGGGTTCCTTTGATAGGGTCAGGTGAAGAGGAAAGAGAGAAAGGGAGAGGGGAAAGGGTAATAGGAGAAATGACTTGGTGAATGGAAAGGGAACGGATATCAAAAGAAAGTTGACTGACATGAGGGGATTTGAGGATGAAGAAAGCGACGCCGTAGATAGTGGTGGAAGGGAAGTCTAAGAAATGGGGCGGGCACCACGGCGGAGAAGGGAGTGAGAGGCTGTGGAGTGGCCTTTGGGGTCTCATCAGTCATGGGAGTGCAGAGTGTTTGTTGGAGAGTGGCAATTGAGAAAATATTGTCAGCCATGGGAAATTAGGGATTTCAGGGGGGGGAAAATTTCGGGAAAAATGGCGCCATTTTTAAAAGTTAAATGATTTTTGGGCGTTTTATGTAAAAACACCGCTATTGCTTGCCTTTTGTTGCGTTTTTCAGAAAAATGCCACTAATAAATCTCTATCCAAACTGTGCCATTTTGGGAAATTTGAATATATAGTAACGACGTTTTTTTGTTAAAAACGCCGCTAAATCTCATATATTTTTTTTTTTGTATCTTTCATTTAAATTTTACGTAAATAATTATTAAAATTTTAAGTAATATTGCAAAGTATTTGATACATGTATAAATTTTAGTTTTTTTGTTTCATTTATATTTTTTTATTTTATTTTTTCTTATATTTTGGTCCTATCCAATTTAAAAAATTAATTACCTGTATATATATATCCATATCAAAAATATCAAATGGTTAGGTTTAAATGTTTTAAAATATAAAGTATTAATTAATTGTATCATTTAACAAGTCTCAAATTATAAACCTTAAACCCTAAATTAACCAATCAATCTACATGCATAAAGTGATCATCTATCTATTATATAAACTATATACTCATAATTTCAATATATTAAATTTATTATTATCTATTTTAGAAATATATAAGAACATATTTATTATAAAAATTAATAAAACTAATTAATCTAAACTTAAACTCTAACCTAACCGTTGAAACCCTAAACCCCTAAATCCCCTAACCCCTAAAGCATAACCCCTAACCCCTAAATCCCCTACCCCTGAAGCATAACCCCTAACCCCTAAATCCCCTTAACCCCTAAAGCATAACACCTAACCCCTAAACCTTAAATCCTAAACCCTAAATCCATACCCCGGCCTACTCCTTAAACTCAAAATCATATACTATAGTGATAATTAATTCAATATTTTAAAATTAATAATATCTCTTTTACGATTATATAAGAAATTATTTAATATATAAACTAAAAAAATCAGTAATGTATCCAAAAAACTTTAAAATTAGTTTAAATAATAGTATTTTAATTTTTCCATTTTTAACAAATATTTCAAATTATTTTAAATCCCTGAGCATTAGCGGCACTTCCTTAAAAACGCCATTAAATCCCCAAAAGCTCAGAAAACGGCGTCGTTGGGCTTAGTTTTTTTTGCGGCGCTTTCCAAAAAACGCCGCTAAAGCCCAGAGCATTAGCGGCGCTTCCTTAAAAACACCGCTAAATCCCCGAAAGCTTAGAAAATGGCATCGTTAGGCTTAGGTTTTTTTGCGGTGCTTTCTCAAAAACGCTACTAAATCCCTGAGCATTAGCGGCGCTTTCTTAAAAACGCCGCTAACTCCCCGAAAGCTCAGAAAATGGTGCCGTTGGGCTTAGGTTTTTTTGCAGCGCTTTTTCAAAAACGCTGCTAAATCCCCGAAAGTTCAGAAAACAGCGTCGTTGGGCTTAGGTTTTTTTGCGTTGTTTTCTCAAAAACGCCGCTAAATCCCTGATCATTAGCGACTCTTTCTTAAAAACGCCGCTAATTCTTATTTTCAGCGGCATTTTTCATAAAGTGCCGCTGATTATCAATCTTTAACGGCGTTTTTTATCCAAACGCCGCTAAAGACGCCACTAAAAGCCTGTTTTGGTGTAGTGAAAATGTGTTAGAGTATTATAAAGAAAGTAAGTTGTTAGTAGTTAAGTCAGTAGTTAGTCAGTTAGGGTAGTTACAGCTCATGTCAGCTTGTATAAATACATGTATCGTCTCTGCTTATGAATCAAGTGATTTGTTAATATTCATTTAGTGTATAATCTAGTGTACAATTCAACATGGTATTAGAGGTCGTCTCTTACTGGGTTCTTGTTTTTTGAGTTTTTGTTGGTTGCATGGATTCTCTGTTAAGTCCGTCTGATACTCAGTCTGTAGCTCCAGCGATGGCGTCTAATCCCACAAACAGTGTTGTTGATAGCAAGTTCTTTTCTACCAAGAAGGTCAGCGTTCTTCTTGATGATTCCAATTATCTTTTATGGAAACATCAAGTTTTTTTGGCAGTTAAAGCTTATAAGTTGCAAAGCTTTCTTGACTTGCAAACTGTTCCACCACCATCTACGATTCTAGATGATAATGGTGTGCCTCAAGAAAATATTAAGTTTGTTAGGTTTGAACAGCAGGACAGTGCTCTTGCTTCTTAGCTTTTAACTTCAGTAAGTTAAGTGGTCCTTCCTCATCTTATTGGTTTGGACACAAGTGTTAAGATTTGGAATGCCATTGTGTCCCTATATGGCAGTAAGTCTACTTCAAGGCTGATGTTCTATCGCCGTGCGCTGAACTCACAGCGTAAGGGAGATCTTTCGATACGAGAATTTTTGATGAAAGTTAAGTTTTACTGTGACAATATGGCCAGCTGTGGGGAGGTCATCAGTGAGCATGAACATATTACAGCTATTTTAAATGGGCTGCAGTCTAAATATGAGTCTATTGTCTCAATTATTGTTGCTAGTCAGGTTCCATATAGTCTTCAAAGTGTCATGACCATGTTGGTTGATGCTGAGTCTCGTCAGCAAGTTATAATGACTGAGGCCCCTAGTGCTGCTAATCTTGTTTCTCAGTAACCTGCTGAGTCTGTTCCTGACAAGTCTGCACCGTCTTATCGACCGTCTGCATCTCGGGGCAGCGGGCGTGGTCATTTCTCTGGGACTCATTTTCAGTGTCAACTGTGTGGAAAGACAGGACATCTTGTAGATTGTTGCTACTATAGATTTGATGCATCATACAAAAGCAGCAATTATCGGCCTTCACCACAAGCAAATATGTGTATGTATGCACCTGGTTCTTCTTCTTGGACATCACCTGCCATGCCTCCATCAACACCTGTCATGTCTGCTCCTTCACCCAACTGGAACTGTCAAGTGGTTCCTTCTAACTGGATGAATCCTTTTGTTGGTAATTCATTACAACAGGCGCAGACTTTATCTGTCAATGCCTCTCAACCTCATGCTTTGTTGACTACTCCTGCCACTGTTGATGACAATGCCTGGTACCCTGATTTTGGGGTAACTCATCATCTCACTCACTCGATTGCTACTCTTGGTGATAACACGTCTCGTACTGGACCAGGTAAGATGTATGTGGGAAATGGTAATGCTATACCTGTCTTACGCTCCGGTCAGTCTTCTCTGCTCACTAAGACACGACCACTTTATATGAAATCATTACTATATACACATGGAATAACAAAAAATCTACTCTCTATGTCAAAATTCACAAGAGACAACCAGGTGATGTTTGAGTTCCTCGCCACGCAGTGCCAAGTTCGTGATTTAAAGACTAAGGAGGTTCTTCTTAAAGGAGCAGTGTCTCATGGTCTGTACAAACTTTATTTACAAGATGCTGTTAATGTTCGACGTACTGGTGAAGCTCAGTGTTTTACAACTAGTGCATCAATCCCTTTAAGTGTATGGCACACTAGACTAGGCCACCCTTGTAAAACTATATTGCTCAAGGCCTTACAAAGTTGTAATCTGCCTTTTGATGACAATAAAGAATTGTTCATGTGTGTTGCATGTCATTTAGGCAAGGAGCATAAACAGCCGTTTCACACCTCAGTATCCTCATATACTGCACCATTACAATTGGTAGTAGCAGATGTCTGGGGTCCGACTCCAGTAGCTTCAAATGGGTTTCGCTATTATGTAGCATTCACTGATGCCTACACCAAATACACATGGCTCTATTTCCTGCGTAAGAAGTTTGAGGTTCATACGGTTTTTCTCCTTTTTCACAAACAGGCTGAGAGAACTCTTGGCTTGAAGCTTCGAGCTCTGCAAACAGATGGCGGGAGTGAATTTCAAGCGCTTAGGAGCTATCTAACTCAACAAGGGATTATACAACGGCTCACGTACCCTTACACCTCTGCTCAGAATGGTATCGTTGAACGCAAGCATCGTCAGATAGTTGAAACAGGTCTTTCTATGCTTGCTCATGCCTCCATGCCAGTGATCCGTTGGAATGATGCCTTTAGCAGTACCATTTATCTCATTAACAGACTTCCCTCCACACCCTTGGGCTATGTTTCACCATATGATAAGCTGTTTCAAATCAAGCCTGACTATTCTTTTCTTAAAACCTTTGGCTGTTTATGCTTCTCGAATCTCAGGCCATATAACAAAAACAAACTTCAGTTTCAATCCACTCCTTGTGTCTTCCTAGGATACTCCCCCATTCATAAAGGACACTGTTGCCAAGACAGTAGTGGTCGCATCTATATTTCCAGACATGTAACATTTCATGAAAGTATGTTTCCATTCAAAGACTTTTATACCAACACCATCACACCCATAATGCAAACTAGCTCCAAGTTACTTGTCTTAGCTCCTAAACCCCAATTTCATGAATCCCTGTCCTCAGTGCCTCCTCGCTGTAGTTTGGCTAACCTACCCAACTCTTCTTCGTCTTCTGCCTCTATAACTAATTCTCCTTTATCTGTGCAACCCGTTTCTCCCACAATTCCCTCCTCAACCCCTGAACTATCTAGTGTCTCGATACCCCACTCATTTAATCCTGTGACTGTACCACCTACCTATCATGTCCCACAAAATAGACATGCTATGGTCACTCGTAGCAAAGCAGGCGTATCCAAACCCAAAGTGTATTTGAGCAATGCTAATTCAACTTCTGATCTTCCCACTGATGTACACACTGCCATGGCGCACCAGCAGTGGAAGGAAGTAGTTCTTACTGAACTAAATGTTCTTATCAGCAACAATACTTGGAGTCTTTGCTCTCTCCCTCCACAGCGTCGAACAGTTGGCTGTAAGTGGTTGTTTAAAGTTAAGAAACAGGCTGACGGCACCATAGAGTGATATAAAGCTCGGCTAGTTGCTAAGGGTTTCTCTCAGCATGCAGGGACTAACTTTCGAGATACATTCAGTCCAGTAGTAAGGGCTGTCACCATACGTACAGTTCTGGCTGTAGCTACAATGAAAGGCTAGTCCCTACGTCAGGTAGACGTAAACAATGCGTTCCTAAAGGCTCGGATCTAATGGCCAACAGCTGGTGTGTCGGTTGAACAAGGCTCTTTATGGACTCAGGCAAGCATCTCGTGCATGGTTTACTACTCTCAAGCAGTTCCTAGTCAGTGAACTGGGCTTTCATGCGTCAAAGGCCGATCCATCCTTGTTCGTCCATATTTCTGGTGATAGTCAAATGTTTCTTATGGCGTATGTTGATGACATCGTCATCACTGGCAGCTCAAGTCGGGATGTTGATCGTGTGGTGCACCAGCTTCACAATCGGTTTACTCTCAAAGATCTGGGCCAGCTTTATTTTTTTCTGGGCATTGAAGTCCAGACCACTGCTCAAGGGCTACTACTCACTCAACAGCAATACCTTTAAGACATACTCAACAAAATAGGAATGAAAGGTGCAGCTGCCACGCCCACTCCGATGGTCAGTTTCCTAAGTTGGTTGCCTTTGCTGGTAGTGATGCTCTAGTCGATGGTTGTCTTTATCGCAGCACTATTGGTATGTTGCAATATCTGTGCATTACACGTCCTGACATAGCCTTCTGTGTTAATAAGCTAAGCCAATACATGAACTTACCTAGTGGAGCTCACTGGAAGGCAGTTAAACGTGTCCTTCGATATCTAGCTGGAACCATGGAGTATGGGTTGTGTTTCTCCACAGGTCAATTCAAGCTAGTGGGCTACTCCGATGCTGACTGGGATTCCTCTGTTGAAGATAGACGGTCCACCACAGGTTATGTTGTGTACCTTGGGCCGAACCCTATCGCTTGGTGCTCCAAGAAGCAGTCTGTTGTGTCCAGGTCGTCCTCAGAAGCTGAGTATCGTAGCCTAGCCAACTGTGTGTCTGAACTCTTATGGGTACGTCAACTACTTGAAGAAATTGGAGTTCATGTAGATCAACCACCAATAGTCTTGTGTGATAATACGTCCACTGTTTCCATGTCGGCCAATCCAACTCACCATGCAAAAGTTAAACATGTGGAGATTGACCACCATTTTGTTCGAGAGAGAGTTCTTGATGGCTCCCTACAGGTCAACTTTGTTCCATCAGCTAATCAGATTGTCGATGTCCTCACAAAACCTATTCCACCCAAGCCATTCAAAGGTTTTCGACATGCTCTTCGACTCACAACAAAAGATGTAATGTCTAGATATTCAATAGGTTAAAAGGACCAGGAAAATGTTAGAGTATTATAAAGAAAGTAAGTTGTTAGTAGTTAAGTCAGCAGTTAGTCAGTTAGGGTAGTTACAGCTCATGTCAGCTTGTATAAATACATGTATCGTTTCTGCTTATGAATCAAGTGATTTGTTAATATTCATTCAGTGTATAATCTAGTGTACAATTCAACAAAATGCATTCAATGAATTTCCGGTGACTCAAAACGATAAAAAATACAAGTTATATAAGTGCAATAAGGCATGTCTCAAAACAAGACTTGTATGTATTGAGACATTGGCCTTATCCACTATA
The DNA here is from genome assembly GCF_007990345.1 of Gossypium hirsutum. Taxonomy (NCBI): domain Eukaryota; kingdom Viridiplantae; phylum Streptophyta; class Magnoliopsida; order Malvales; family Malvaceae; genus Gossypium; species Gossypium hirsutum. The sequence goes on along the minus strand of NC_053442.1, from coordinate 14,442,152 downwards.
TATATATATATTTAAATTTTTATGTCTCAAGATATAAAATTCATGTCTTCAAATTTTAGATATCTGAAATAAAAACTGAGCTTTCAAACTTATTTATCTCAAGATTTGGGGGCAATAAACCAAATATTATACCCCACTTGTAAACCATTCTAAAACGCACTCATACATTACCGACATACGGCACATCACTTTAAAGCTTTAAAGTCCCCTGAGACCGTACAATGACCACATATTCATCCGAAAAACAATCATGTTCAAACAGTAAGGAAATATATTCAAAGTAGTTATAGTGCATGTTTGCATCTCAATGTTAAGCATTCATTTAACCATGGCAAGGCCAATTTAATAGCATTCAACATCAAAACCCTCGAATAATAAAACTAAAATATGTACAATATAATTGAACACCTAAGTACATGTCATGAAGGAGTCATTGCTATATATATACATATTAAAGTGTTATGCTTTTCGAGTCTTGCAATGATGATGTGATCCATAAGAGATGAGTTGAGATCATGATAACGGGGCGTTAAGCAAGCACTAACAATCTACTAGATGTCAGTTTTTTGGTTGGTAAAGGATTCTTAGCAAATATTGAAATGATTAGAAGTAAAATCCGTTGGGAAGGTGATGAAAAAGTGAGGTAAAAAGAAAGGAGGTTTAGGGGTGGTGAATGTTGAGGAATAGAACGTCACTTCTAGCAAAATAGTGGTGGAGATTGGCTAAAGAATCTAAGTTGAGGTGGAGGAGGATTCTGGCATTCATACATGTTGAATCACAAAAAAACTGCAGTAAAAGGAATCCCAAATGTTTACTAACAAATGGAATCAGACTTTGATTGCTCAAAATACGGTGTACTTTGGAAAATGGAAGTACCACAAAAAATACAAGGCTCTCTCTCTGTGGTTGGTGGTGTTAGATAGTATTTACCCTTAAGTTAAAAGGTCCTTATTTATTTGACAGAGGAGTGCAGTGTTGTAACCATCCTCTTTCTTATTATCCCCATTATCTGGCTTGCCTTAAACCCAAATGTTTCTAACCATAATCCTCTACCAATTAGCAATTAGTATTATTGTTCCGCAAGTAGGGCGGCGATTCAAGTTTGAGATTAAAAAATGAGACTATCCTATTCCTACACGTGAAATATAGAAAAAAAAAGAAAAAAGAAAAGGTATTTGTATTTGTATTAACGAAGAGAATCCAGCAGCCTATTTGTTGTACCCATAGTTCAAATGGGGGCACATGACGTGATTTCACCTACTACTCCATTAAGAAAATTCAATTTAGTGTTGTGATACTTTAAACAATTCCCAGCATTTTGTATACTAACCACATTATATTCCATAGATTAAAATGTTTAAAGTCTGGAATAAATATTTTTAGTATAATTCTACATTAATTCATCAACTGAGTTGAATTGTAATTTTATTTTAAATGTGTCAAACTTATAATTTCAGAAATTTTAGAAGGATTAAATAAAGTAATAGTGCAAGTTTTTTTTTTTTTTGAAACAAGTGCAAGTTTATTATTATATTAATTAATTAGGGACTAAAACCAAAAAAAAGAAAAAGAAGAAAATACCATTTAAAGGGGGCACGGCCCTGCCTAACCTTTTGACGCCGTCCCAGCCCGCAAGCAGGTAAATGGACAAATCACTTTCACCTAATAAAGCATCCTCAAGTATTTTGGCTTTTATTATTATTATCGTGAAATTATTCTGACCATTTTACTTTATTTGTTTACTGCCAAAACCCTTTTGTTTTTTAATTTAAAAAGCTTTGCAGCCTTTTAATCTTTTTACTCCTACTCTCACCTCTTTTCCCCCTCCTCCAATCCAAGCTTTGCCCAAATCTCTATTACTCAAAATCTCCTACAATTATTTTTTAGAAATAAAATATATATTTAATTATTTATAAGTAATTTTCTTAATATTAATCTTATTATAAGTTCTTATCATATTTGTTCTTTTTGATACAATGCTTAGAATTACCCATAATTTTTCTACAGCCTTTAAATAGGAGGATAATGCGCTTTAGTATATTTGAACCCGCATTCTCCTACACGGGTAATAATATCAATACTATTTTATAAGTAAATTTAAATCAAAACATTTATTAAACAAATAATAATTCAAAACAATTGCGTTCGAATTTCAAAAATTCATGTTCTAGTCTACCAATCTTAAACTTTATTGCATCACAAATTTGGCTCACTAAATAATGTTTAATTTGTTATATATCGGGTGAGAAAAAAATTATGTAATAAATATATTTATAAAATATTAAATAAATTTTTGATTTGAATAGTAAAATCAAATGTTTAAAATATATTGTCATAAATTCAAATTTTATTATAATTAAATATATTTATTTTAAATAAAAATAAACAAAAACACCACCGTGATAATATAATTTATTTTGTACATACAAAAAAAAATATTTTAATAATTTTCCAACTAAATTCATCATCAATTGATTCTAAAATCAACTTAAGGACATAAATAAATACACAATTCTAAACCTTAAATCATATTACATTTAAGTGCTTAAACCCACAACTTTCAGCTATGGGGTTGTTAAATAAAGGCTTTAAAACGTATGAAAAGCAAGTAAGGTGGTAGTAAATTAGATTTGGATGGTGTATACTCCATACACAATATTAGTTTAACACAAGATGTGTTGGTACAAAGCTCTTAAAGGGAAGATGCAGAGATATCATATGGCAAACATGAATGCCATCAGATAGGCAGAGTCCCAAATTTATTTCATATATTTTTTCAGCAGACTGACGGGCAAAGCATCATGTGCAAGTGCAGAAGATAGAAGGATTGGGTAAGTTCCGTATGGTTTAAATCTTATGTGCGGAAAACACTTTGGATCTTTCCAAAAATTTTTGTTTTCTTTTTTGTTCATTAGGATCTTTACATAATTGGAGTGAAGGGTTTAGGGTTCAGAAAGTAGCTAGTGTACTATGAGTTATGAAAGTACGTTGTTAAGAATCATGCAATGTCACCATCTCAATCTGGGCCGATGATGATTTTTGTCAGTTGGATCCCACTTTTACCGTTCTTTTCTTGTTTTTGCTTTCACTGAGATCTTTCAATCACCGTTTCATTTATTAACCAGTTTCCATTGCTTACAGGAAAAAGGTTTGGGATCCCATCGAGGGGAGCAAACTTTCTTTTTATGTTGAACATTCGGATAATGAATAGAGCAGGCCATTAAAATGTATTGTAAATTATGGACCTTTGTGTGCTTAACCTAGCCCAAATATACTTCTTATTTGTTGCGCACTTAGCCCTAATACAAACTTGGTTGTTACTTTAGCCATGGGCCAATTTCAATTTATGCAGATGTTGCATCCAACTTCAATCCATTTCATCATTGTTTTTTTTTTTATACAATTCCGTATAACCCACAACCCTCTTCAGACCCTTAAAATGAATGCTAGTATGTGCACATATTCTTAATTGTTGCAATAATAATCTAATTAAGCTTCAATCAACTTAATTATTATTGAATTTAATTTTTTAAGCATATAGCGTGAGATAAAGAGTAATTAAAATTTTTAGTTGAACCAATCCGCATTAGTGATAAAATAAAAATAATATAATAATTATTGATAGGATAGTAAAAAAATGTACATAATTGTTATGAAAAAAAGTAGGGAGTAGTTATTTCTTTTAAATGATTTTTTATTTTATTATTATTTTTAAATTTATAAAGGAGTGTTTGGTTGGTCAATTCTTATATTATGACTCGTAATGTTATGGTTTGGAATGTGATTACATTGTTTCGATTCTAAAATTATAATCATTTCATAATCTTGTATTCTCAAGTAGTGTCAAGACGTCATAGAATAAGGTGTAATTTCATTACCACCTATTCTATTAGTAATGTTAGAGCACGGGCATAATATTAAATTTTAGACCAATTTACTGTTTTTAAATTATTTTAATCAATTTATTCCTTTTTTTTCTAAATAAAATTTAAGTCTAATTTAAAAAATCTATTGTTTTTCTTAAGAATGAAGTAGTAGAAGACTATTATATTTACTTTAATAATTTATTTATAAGTATATTAATTATAATTATAATTATATATGAAAAATGAGATGATTATATATGATCTTTTGAATCCTATTGTAATGTATATAAAATTAATGTCATTTAATCTATAAAAAAAATTAACATCAATTAAGATACGAGGAAGAAATAAAGTGATCACAACAGCAATTTTATCATCATCATCATCATCATCATCTCACCAGAACTTGGGCTCAAAGCTGGTTAATATTGTGTTGTTGTAAAATTAAGATAAGAATTAAGGATACAAAGCACATGCACATCATTGTTTAAATTTGTCAGTTTGTTCAATTGCATCCCATTGAGCCCTATTATGTGGGGCTAATCTGCAAGCTGTATATTTAATGATATAATATCTATCACTCTGACAGCGACAACTCTTGGAAACCCTTACAATACCACTTTATCCGCATCTTTGCTTGTATCAAATCGAATCTAACTTATTAAATCAATTATGATTAAAATTATAGCGTTTCAAAGACATACATTTACTTATCGGAAAATAAAATATTTCATTGAAATAAAACTCAGAGATGTGATTAGTCATATAAACTAAAATGTAAAAGCATATAAATGTTGTTGGTTATTGTTTGAGATGATATAATATAAAGATAATGTTAATATTCAATTAGGATTTAGAAATGATAATGTTGTTATTTGTTTCTGCTTATATATTTTTCTATTATGTTTTTACACATATTTTCCCTTCTTTCTATTTTTTTCAAAAATCTTTATCTTTTGAAATTTTCAATGTTGAATATAAATAAGTTGGTTTTTTAACTCAAACCAAATAATGTTTGGTTTAAGTACTTTTAAACTTTTTGACCAACTTAATTTGATGTGAAATTAGAAAGTTGCTCGTTTTATTTATGATGATTTTTTTTAATTCACATGATTTGTAGTTTAATAATTCACTTTAAAATTGTTATATCCTCATTTGACAATATGTGGTATCATGAGAGGATACCTGAGAGACATTTGTGGATGACCTTATGCTTACTTTCCAGCCTACAACACTTGGCATATTCTCCACCTAAGTGCTCAGACAATCCTCTATCACCTAGCTGGTCACTGAGTGACCAACCACCTAGGCATCTCATCTTCTTGGTCACCCACTTTTAGTAAGTATGCACTCTCCTCTAGAGGGGACCACCAAGGGACAACTAAGCTTAACAACCTCATACTACCACATTTAAGAGAATGTTAGAACAGTGCCATGCATGAGGACAATCCATGTACAACAGCCTTGCCACTTGGCTGGCCATGCGATCACTATGCCCCGAATCTTTTGGTGGCGTGGCCTCGCTGAGTACAAGACCTTCTTCCCTATGAGTACCTTGTAGAACGGTGAAGGGGGGGACTGTTCCTTTAATCCTTTTAGCAACCCTAAGAACTCCTCAACATTCAACCTCCTTTGCCATCCAAGCCTCCTCATTACCTACCTCCTTTCTCTGGCTCTTTGCCTGTTTAGGTGAACCGACCTTCCTTGCACCGCCACCTTCTCCTCCTTGTCTCCTCCCTTGTTGGCACTTGTATCAACAAAAATGAAAACATTAAACGTATGTATTTTTGAAATATTTATTTTTTAACAAAATTATGAAATATTGATATTAGATATACAATTATTTAAAAAAAGGTTTCCAATTATATGATATTATGTATTTTAATTTGTAAGGATTTATGGTTATATATGCGCTTTTAATATATAGTTTATAAATAAATTTAAATTTTACAAATAATTTATATTAATATTTAAAATCATTTAATAATTATTGTTGAAACCATTTTTAATTTTGAAAAATAGTGGATCAATTTTGAAAATGAAAATTGGAGTTCGACAGCTTGACGACTCCACTGGGGAATCATTTAGAGAGTCAAGCCATAAAATTGATTGTTTCTTGTCTTATTATCGAAAATTGAAAATTTGATTTGAAAAATTTCGATCCTTTCTTTGCATTTGTTTGTATAATTATTGTTTTATACCTTGGCATCATATTGCATAAAGACTGTAGGTCTTTCCCTTTTAAGTTGGAGTGAGAAATTAGTCCTTCATGAGGTTTTCACATCCGTGCAGGATAGTGGATCACTTCCAGGATACATCCGTACCTATGTCTTCTTGAGATTTTCATCTCCGTCCAGCCATAGGGAAATGTATTCCCCTGAACCGAACTCGGTCTGTATGAGCCTATAATGGGTGAAGATCGAGAAATCTGCTGGTTCGGGTACCTTGACTTTAGAACCAACCCTCATATAGTGGACTTAGGAACGTAACCTAGGTAGAGCCACTCCAAACCCTTAGTGGTCACCTGATTAAGTACTTTTGTTTGCTTCTATTTTGTACTAACCCCTCTTGTTGTGTTTTGATTATGATTTTATTGCATTTGCATATTAGGAAAGAGATATTGATTCAAGTCCGATTACTAAATTAGAAAGTTTGTCACGGAATACAAATTCCTTGATAAAGTGGAAAACAATACGACTTCCCGAATATATTCTGAGAAACACAAGAATGGCGATGGAAAAGTTTGTGACCCTGTTTCGTGGCCTGAGGATTCAAGGCGATTGTCTAAGAGCCTTCGACGTACCAACTCCCTTAAAGAAGCTGACAAACCTTATGAAGATGGACAGATGGTGGATCGCGACCAAGATCAAGAAAAGGAGCTAGCAATGGCATCTATTGGTGAGATTATCTCAAACATGCGCATGAAGAAGAAGATAGATGTTGTTTCTTGGAATATGAGGGTGAGGCCGTACATGTATCCATTTTGTGTAAAGGAATTTACTTTCTAGAAAAGTTTCCTAAATGTAATTGAATCAGAATCAACGTCTCTTTAGGAATACATTTCATGCATTCGCATTACATGCATTAAAGTCCATTGAAAGGGTCTAATTGAGTAAATTTATTACAGCTAATCTGGAAACCGACAAAAGCTCACCCATTAAGCATCAATACGGTACTCGTCGAAAGACTAAAGAAATAGACCAAAGATTAGAGAAACTGGAGCAAATGCAAAAGGATATGCCAGAATGGTTACAAGTGCAAATGCAAGAGTAGTTAGATAAAATCCAAGAAGACATGATGGAAAAATTGATCAAGGCTCAAAAAGATGCGATGGCTGAATTGACCCATCTACTGACTAAGGGAGTAGATAAAGGGAAAGGTCCTATGATAAATGAAGAAGAAGAATACAATGATAGACCTATCTATCCTCTAGGCTTTACGCCTCTGCATGTGCAGATTCAGACCGATGCTGGATCAGGTTCTAATCCTAGAGATAACCCAGTGAATCTTGTTATTCTTGATTTCGATGAAATGGCTAAAAACGAGAAGGCAAACGTCGAACTGTCAAAACAATGGGAGGGCAGGTGTAAATGGTTGGAGGAAAAATTCAAAGCCTTGGAAAGCGCCGATAGTCACCATGGAATCAATGCGAAAGATCTGAGCTTGATTCCAGACTTAGTACTCCCTCACAAGTTTAAGATACCTGAATTTGAGAAATATAGTGGGACCAGTTGCCCAGAAGCCCATATCACCATGTTCTGTAGGAGAATGACTGGGTACATTAACAATGATCAGCTGCTAATACACTGCTTCCAAGATAGTTTGATTGGGGCAGCGTCGAAATGGTACAATCAGTTGAGCCGTTCTGAGATTGGTTTATGGAGGGACCTAGCACAGGCATTCATGAAACAATACAGTCACGTGATGAATATGGTTCCTGATAGAATCACTTTACAAAACTTGGAAAAAAAATCGAATGAAAGTTTTAGGCAGTATGCACAGAGGTGGAGGGAGGTTGCAGTCCAGGTTCAGCCACCCCTCTTGGAGAAAGAGACGACAATGCTCTTCATCAATACGCTGAAGGCCCCGTTCATTACGCATATGTTAGGAAGCGCAACAAAAAGCTTTTCTGACATAGTTATGAATGGTGAAATGATTGAAAATGCTATAAGAGCCGGAAAAATTGAGGCGGAAGAGAGTGATAAGAGGTCAACCCCAATGAGAAGAGAAAATGAGGTGAACAACACAGCTTACTTAAGGTCAGTAAGTCATCCAGGTAAACGGGTCACTAGTCAACAAGGTTCATCAAGACAAGAATCTTATGTGAAACAAGGCACTGAGAGCCTCCAGTTTATGCCAATTCCGAAGTCGTATAAGGAGCTGTATCAAAGCTTATTCAACGCACGCATTGTTGCCCCTCTTTACACAAAGCCTCTACAGCCTCCGTACCCCAGATGGTACGACGCAAATGCACAATGCGAATATCATGCGGGAAATACGGGGCATTCCATAGAAAACTGCATTGCCTTTAAAAAACTGATTGAAAGGTTTATCAGTATGGGGGTCGTTAAATTTGATGATTCCTCCAGTGTGGAAAATCCATTACCCAATCATAATTGATAAGGGGAGTGAATGTAATGCACAAGCAACTGAAGAAGGGACATTGTTAGATATCCGCCCTTATAAACATGGAAGTGTTCTAAGCAATTTGACTGTGGAAGAAAACCCTATAGTCTCTAGAGCTTTTTAAAGTAATGTTCAAAATATTTTTGTTGTTTTTAGCCTAGAAATGATATAATTCCTTTGTGAAATAGGCTTATGTCTGAACGTTATTATTTTAATGAAATACATTTTTGCAATTATTACTGAGTCAATATTTTCATTCTTTACAAACAATTCCAGATTCTTTCATTCTTTTGAGTTTTCTTCTAAATTATTATTCATTCATTCATAATCATATGGTACAAATAATTATCCATGAATTTATACATTCTTTTGTATGTTCTTCGGTGCTTATTATGGGTCCCCGGATATCAATTACGTGAATGACTCTGCTATAGACCCAGATTTTCCTTTTGAGCAATGCATGTGTTCAGAGGGATCTTAGGACTTTGAAAATGACAAAGATTGTAGTTTACCTCCGGACTTATTGAGGGTGGTTGAGCAGGAGGATAGACAGATCCTACCTCACAAGGAATTCTGAGCTCGGTAAAGATTAGAATTGACTTAGGAATTCTTAGGAATTCTGAGCTTGGTAAAGATTAGAATTGACTTGTCCTAAAAAATGAAGCAAGAGCTTGTTCAAAGATGTCTTTGTAGGATCATACCAGGATATGCCGGGTTGAGCACTGATAATGAATTCTGCACAACAGCACGATGTCAAAACTTGTATGAATGATACAATTCTTTGCCGGGGCAATGCCGTTCTCGTCAATTCAGCATAGCTTTGCCCGTTCGAAATCGAGTTTCTATCCCTTCAAAATGTTGTTGGATTTTATCCTGATGGAAGAGGAAGATCAAAAGTTTCCAGTTGTAGTTTCGCCTCAAAAGGCTCTATAAAGGAAATCAGATATCAGAGAAGATTCTTTGAAAGGGATAACAAGGACTTGCCTAATCCCAAGAGTTCAGATCCGATTCAAAAAAAAAGGAAAAGAAAAGAGAGAAAAAAATCAAAATCAAAATCCAAATCCAAAAATAAAAGGAAAAAAGAAAAAATCAAAGTCAAAAGCAAAAAGAAAAATCAATCAAAGTCAAAATAAAAATATGAAAAGTAAAGAAAAGAAAAGGAGAGGCCAAGGCGAAAACCCAAAAAGGGCGCTTTGTGACCAAATGTGGTTTTGAGTTAAAAACCTGAAAAGGGCGACTCAAATTTCGAGCAAAATGGGGCATGGACATCACCATTATCGAAGACTTCTAATGGGCATTGCTTCACTATTGAGATCATTAATTACTTCATCAAATGGATAGAGGCTACTACATGCGTCAATGTCATCATATGCCGATATAGAATTCCAGAGAAGATGGTATTGGAAAATTCATTGAACTGGAATGACAACACAATAGCTGAGGGCTGTAATCAGTTCAAAATGAGGCACCACGATTTGTCACTGTATTGCAAGACAATGAAGTTAAAAAAATAAAAAATAAAAAATAAAAAATAAAAAGAGATGAAAAATGAAAATGAAAATGAAAAAAATGAAAAGTAAAATGGAGAGGCTAAGGGGAAAACCCGCAAAGGGCACCTTAGGCCAAAGGGGATTTAAGTTGAAAAACCGAAAAGGGCAGCTCAAATATTGATCAAAATGGGGCATAAGGTAATCAAAGCAACTCGAATCTGGATCAAATTAGGCATGTGGTGATCTTGCTATGCCTGAATCAACAGGAAAGGATAGGCGACATCTTGGGGCATCGACAGAGCGCTGTAGATCTCCTAAACACATGTCCAACTCAAAATGGTCTTCAGAAAGTTTGTACAGAGAAGTTTAAGCTGTGATATCTGGGGTACCCAATTCTCATATTATTTGTTATTCTTGGAATACCTTTTTCTTTTCCAAGATATTACATTCCCAATCAATTTCTTTGCCATCCTTCTTTACTATTTTCGATAATTTGTTCTTTCGAGCTATGCTCAGAACCAACTTTATTCTTATCCATTGTTATGACCTTTTTGCAAACATGTTGCATTGGAATAATGATTAATGGACTAATAAAACTTTCACAAAGGAAGTTTTGCATATTACTCTGAAAAGTTTCTAAATAATATAGGAGCTTGAAACAGGACTATTGTTTAGAACACACCAAATTTAAAGGTTGGAAATTTGAGAAGGAATAGTCTAAATTTAGACTATCTCTTTGGATTTTTGTTGTCAAATGCGTTGGTTGACAAGACGCGATGTTGGTGAGAAAGCTTACATAAAAAAGCAAGCAATGCTCATCAGGCAAGAGGAACGGGTTACCTTGGAGATGAGAGACTTCATTTGCGCATGAGTTTTTGGTACGACACCTTGAGAATGGTGTAAGAAACCAGAACGATTCAAATCTTATATCCTTGAATTGGATAAGAGAGGATTGAGGAAAAACCATATTTCTACCCTTGGATTATAGTGGGAGAATGATGGTACAAATTTTGCGCCCCAATGGATTAAACTTTGAGGTCTACAATGGGGGTAACCTGGCTAAATGTTTCTTCAAAAAAGCCAGTTTAGCGAGAAGGCGTCGTAGCACGTCAGTCACAAAGCCTTAATAAACTTCGAGTAATGACAACCTAAGAGGGATTATTCTTGAAAAAATAAAATTTTGCATTCATGCAAATACCATTCACACATGTATAGTTAGGAGCATTTGATTCATTTTGATCATGTCATCCTAATATTAGGCATAATTAGGTTCATTATACAGGTCATGTTCCCCAGAGAACAGATCAGTGAAAATTGAAAACAAAGCCTTGCCTCCATCGGTTGTAGTGGAGCTGGTTGAAGATAACAGATCTTGCCTTCCTGCATTAACAGTGAAGCTGATCGAAAACAAAGCCTTGCCTCCATCGGTTGTAGTAGAGCGGGTTAAAGATAGCAGATCTTGTCTTCCTGCATTAATAGCGAAGCAGATCGAAAAACAAAGCATTGCCTCCATCGGTTGCAGTGGAGCTGGTTAAAGATAGCAGATCTTGCCTTCATTCGTTAACAGCGAAGCAGATCGAAAATGAAGCCTTGCCTTCATCGGTTGTAGTGGAGCTGGTTAAAGATAGCAGATCTTACATCCCTGCATTAACAGCGAAGCAGATCGAAAACAAAGCCTTGCCTCCATCGGTTACAGTGGAGCTAGTTAAAGATAGCAGATCTTGCCTTCCTGCGTTAACAGCGAAGCAGATCGAAAAACAAAGTCTTGCCTCCATCGGTTGCAGTGGAGCTAGTTAAAGATAGCAGATCTTGCCTTCCTTCGTTAACAGCGAAGCAGATCGAAAACGAAGCCTTACCTTCATCGGTTGTAGTGGAGTTGGTTAAAGATAGCAGATCTTGCATTCCTAAGCACTAGCAGAGTAGATCGAAGACGGTGAATCTTATCTTCCCTAAGAGTAGGGGAACAAATTCAAGCCACAAGTCTTATGTCCCTGACCAGCAGTGAAATAGGTTAGAAATTAAAAGTCTTATCTCCCTAAGCAGTAGTGGAGCAGACAAAAGAAATCAATCATATCTCCTCGACGTTGCGGTGGAGTGGATCGAAGCACCAGTTCCTATACCTCTGAAGATGGAGTAGGATGGAATGGAGCCACTTGAAGAAGAAGAGCACCAAGGTCCAAGCACAACCGGGCAAAATTGGCCCTTTTTAGTCTTTGCTTCATTCCCGTTACACGACAATGAGCAAAGAGGGGCAGCTGTAGTAGGCCAATTTGCCCGGGCCCGTCAATAAAATAAACCAAATTAAAATTAAAAAAAAGTCCAGTCCAAATTACAAAAATTCTAGGCCAAACATGGCTCAAACCCAATTACATTCAGCTAGCCCAGACCTAACCATCAGCCTAAATACCCGCAGCCCAACACAAAGAATCAGAAACCCTAGCCCTTTAGCATCACTTCCCAGCGCCGCAGCAGGAGAGCCCCTTCGCACGCCACGTCCGCACCACTGTACGGCCTCGCACCTGCAACAACCTGCAGCAGACACCAACAAACGCAATAGAGAAAACAAACAAAAAAGAGAAATAAGCAGCAAAATCAGATAAATAGAAAAAACAGAAAAGAGAGAGGAATAGGAGGGGATTTTTGGTCTTCATTTTTCTTTTCTGATTCGGCTATAAAGCCAAAGATTACGATGTAAAAAGGGGCTTTTTTCTTTTCTTTTTTCCCCTCACGCATACTGTAAAAAAATAGGCAGATTCGAATACAAAAGAAAACTTGAAAGGTGATTTTGGGCTTTGCTTTCCCGTCCACAAATCATCTTGTTCTTTTCTTTCTTTTTTATTTACGCTTTTGTTTTGATTGTTTATTAAAGGAAACAAATAATAAAAAGAAAAGGAAAGCGTACCTGGGGGGGCCGAACCTTTGCTTCCTCCGTAGTGATCGGAGTCGTGGCGAGGGGAGAGAGCCCTGGGACGGCATTTTGCCAAAGCGGCGCAGAGAGTAAAGGCTAGCGTCTGTTTCAACAGACTTTTTTTAGGGTTTCAACAGGGGGCCTTTTATAGCATGTAAAACGTCACCATTTAGGGCCTGTTTCAGTGGCCCTTAAACGGTGTCGTATTGGCCGACTAACCCCAGCAACCCGCGCGGTGACCCGACCCGGGGAAGGATCCACGCATCCAGCCAAATGGGCTATTTGCGTAATGAGGCCCTCTACGTTTTGTGTTGTTTCAAATTCGATTTTGATTAATTTTTTAATTTGTATCGCACATTTAACTCTGTATTCATTTAGATCCGCGGTTGGACGGCGCCGTTTTCACTAATCGGATTTGAGCATCCGAACATTTGTGTTTAATTTCTGTGTTAGTCCTCTCTATTATTTTTATTATGATTTTTACCCTCTTATTTCATTTTTACCCTGATTTAGTCCCAAATCTATTAGATTTCACTTTATTTTTGCAATATATTTATTTATTTATTTTAAACTTTATGTTATTTATTTTAAATCGTTCTATTACTATTTATTTTAAGTTTTTTTTATATATTATGTATTTTAAACTATGTTAATCAATTATTCATTTTAAATATATACATTATTTATGTTAAACTACATATGTATATTATTTATTTGGAATTGTTCTTACGCACATAATGCATTATCTTTTTAAAAAAAAATAAAAAATAAAATTTGTTTGCATATTATTCATTTAAGATTCCTTCTCACATATTACTTATTTTAAACATTTTACATATTATTTTAAATTGTTTTCTATGTTATTTTTTTTAAATGCTTTGAAGATTATTCATTTTAACTTGTTTTACACATTATTTTAATATGTATGGAATTATTTTAATATATATATACGTGTATGAAATGTATTGTAACTGGTAATTTCTAAAATTTTATTCTACGTTTTAAAATTTTTATCGTTTCGATTATGTTGATTGGTTTACTTGGGATTAAACTATTATTGCATTGATTATTCTCTTTTTGTTATTTGTAAGATTGATTATTAGTTTATTTGATTATCAATGTTGATGTATTATATGTTTGGTTGCTCCAAATTGTAAATTGAGCTTGCTATTCACCATTTGATTGGTATATTGATATTTTATTGTATTGTTTGTAAAAATTGCATTTCATTAAAGCATTATAATTGTTTTATTTCAAAATTTCTACAAAGCTTGGTGTTTAAAAATTCTCGAGAGGATTGTGCCCTAACTTACTGGGCTTCAATTCTCCTTTTTGATTTTAAATAGCCGAATACCCTTTTTTCAATTCGACCATAGAAATTCCAAAATAAAAACTAATTCTCGGGAATTTGATGCGTTGTGTCCTAACGTATTGGATATGACATATTGTTCTCGAGACGAGGATTTTTCTAACAAATAAAAATAAAGGCAATATGCGATATTTAGGAATTTTGTGAAATCGAACCCTAACTTACTGGGTTTTGATTTTTTCTCATTTGACCCAAATAATCGGATATCCTTCTCAAAATGCATAGGTTTTAAAAATCAAAGAATAAGCTTAATTTTGAGGATTTGAAATGTTGCACCCTAACTTACTGAGTGTAACAATTTACTTATTTAAAATAAACGAGCTTTATCTTCCAATTCATTTTATTCAAAATAAAAGGATCGTATTTTAAAATCTTTCCAAAATTTCGACATTAAGACATTAAACAATTAATTCGGTACCAATTTTGGGCGTCACGAGGGTGTTAACCCTTCCTCGTGCGTAACCGACTTCCGAACCTGTTTTCTCAAAAATTCGCAGACCCAAAATTATTTTCAAGGTGATCCGATCGCACCTCAATAAAAGATCGGTGGTGACTCCAATTTTCATTTTCAAAATCGATCCACCATTTTTCAAAATTAAAAATGGTTTCGACAATTATAATATTAATTTAGTCTAATATAATTTAAATTATCTTATTTTTTATTTTCCAACCCCAAAATATTAAATTAGAGTTAATGTTTAATACGCTAATAATGAAAAAACTTTAATTCCACAAATATATTGTCACACATCTCATTTTAATTTATTATTATTATTTTACTGCGCCTTTCACCTATAAAAACTTCTGTAATTTTCTTACTAAACTAACCCTTAAAAGAATTATTAGTGATTCCATACATTAATAGTGGAATTTAAAAAACCCTACAAACATTATCAAGGAGCTATTAAGTATCTTTAAATAATATTAAAAATAGAATTTTTTATAACCATAAATATCCTCGTCGATTTTAATAATTTTTTTTAATTCAACTATCAATATACTTAATAATAATTTATAAAAAATATATATTATTTTTTAATAATTCAAATATAAAATTTAATGAAAAATAACATTTTTTATAAAAATGATTAATGCATTATTTAAAGTTTAAATCTGACAATTATTCTCACATTAAAAGTTAAACTGATTTTTATTCAAATTAATTTTTAAAGTTGACAATTATTATTTTTATTAAAACTTGAAATTTATTCAAGAAAATACAATGGACTAACTTCATCCAGGAAAAATTGAAGCTCAAAATGAAAAAATTACTAAAATTAAAAACTAATTTGAAACTTCAACATAAAAAAAAAAATCAACGTGAATGGAATTTGTGGACCACAATTTGGATTTGAGTGGTTTTACATCTATGTTGGCTGCCACCTCTTTATTAATAGTAAGAGTTTGTGAAGAATAAAGGTAGTCGTGGTCCTGACCTAACCTTATCCTGCTCCATTCAATAATATTTCTTCTTCGTATTTTAGGTTTTAAAAAAGTTTGTATTTGTCATACGTATAACTTTTTTTAAAAAACATTATTAATTTTTTACCAGAGAAAGTTAAGATTCCTACAATTGTTTTATTTACTTATTTTTCAGTATAAACCAAGCATTGTGGACACACACAACATAATTAGAATATTTTACTTAATAAAAAATTGAACTTGGGAAGTTATGATACATTCGGTGAGAGATTAAATTAGATGGAAGATTTTATTATTATATTGATTTGTTATTGATTTAAAATGTTAATAAACCTAGATTAGTATAAGTTTTGTATCAAGTATTAAAAACACTTAAACAACTGCTAAGTTTTCAGTGATTTAGATTTTTAGGTATAAAAGTGAAGTTGTTATACAGAGATATGATGGAGCTTGAATTACTTGTATTGGATCGAAAAATAGTGGATTTACGTATATAGTTAAAGTTTGTTGACGTAAAATAATCGAACTACGTAAACAATTTTGTGTGTTTTTTATTTTTGTTGTTCTTGTTGCAGTGCCACTTTCAGTAGACATTGCAGCCATCTTAATATCATTTTATCACTTGATGTTAAAAGTAAATTAAAAAAAATATTAGTGTTTGATTTTAAATTTTAATATTTTTATGTTGTTTTCTGGATCCATAAATACTTGGATGTTACAAGTACAAGATGTTAAGGTTGGATGTTTACTAGTGTCTGGCCATAAATCTTCCAATTTATACAGTCCTCTTTCTGTTGTCTTTATCTATGCATATTGTAAACTGCGCTATCTTCGGGCACGAGGCTTTGCAAGGAAATATTGTCTTAGTACTAATATTACAAAAAAACACAAAAGAAAAAGGAAAAAAAAGAAAAAAGAAAGGCAGAGTTGACAAAATCCAATCCTAAATACTGTCTGAAAATTGACGGGGAAGGGACCATAAGTGCAAAGTAAGTGGCGTCACATCTTGAAGAGTAGATGAAGTAGCGCACATCTGGGTTCAGCCTCACCCACTTGCCCCCTTTCGTCACCAGTATTATTATTTCTTTCATACAATCCCCCACGTGGGATGGGATCCCACTTCCACTCTATTACTTCTACTCCTTTCCTGTCACTACTACTCCCTATCTCTCCTCTCTATTATCAATGTTTTTATTCTAATTATAACAAAAAAATACGCTGTTAAAAATAGCTTTTTTTTAGACTTCCCGCTACCTAACACTCAAATTAGGTTCGGATACATTTGAAATTGACTTAGATGACGATTTTATATAATAGGAAAATTACTCAAATAATATAAATAAAATTATTATTTATTGAAATAATATGGATAAAAATTAATTACTGAAATGATATGTTTTTTATAGTGAAAAAAAGGGTTTGATGAAGGCCCAAATCGAAATTAGTGATATCGATTTGGGCCTTAATTTCGGAGGGAAATTCGATTCAATGGTGTTGAATTAGGCCTCCCCCTCAGCCTCGCACACTGATATGGATTAGACTACTCATTGAATTAGATTTTTCTTTGAAAATCATGTTGTTCTGATTGACCAAACCCAAAAACTTTTAAACAATTTTAATTTTAAATGCAACTATTTAAAAACCCAAACTAACCCTAGTAAATATACTAAACCCTAGACCCCTATAAAAACCTTTTATAAACTAAACCTAAAAAAACAAACTATGTATACATACACTATGATTGTGTGTATTGTTAGGATTGCAGCACGGATCCCCTTGGATCTATCAAAAATTAAACATTTATTGCCCTAGGAATAACATGCCTGCACAAGTTCCTAAAGAAAAATGTCCAAGATTCGACATTTTC